>NC_133653.1:227387996-227687996 GCF_009905375.1 Apium graveolens | reverse complement strand
ATCTGATATCCCCAAGTCAAATGAGATAAAGCCCAAGAAACAAAAATAGAAAGCTAACAAGGCCTTGATTTGATTTTGATGTGTGCAGGGAAACAGAAAGAATCTTTGGTACTTGGATAGTGGTTGTTGAAGACACATGAATGGTGATTCTACCCTGCTCACAGAGTTTAAGGAGAGAGCTGGCCCAAGTATTACTTTTGGAGATGACAACAAGGGTTACACTGTGGGATATGGCTTGATTTCAAAGGACAATGTCATCATTGAGGAGGTTGCCTTAGTGGATGGTCTCAAACACAATTTGTTGAGTATCAGCCAACTTTGTGATAAAGGCAACTCAATAACCTTCAACTCAGAAGCCTGTGTTTTGACTAATAAAAGAAGCAACAAAGTGGTTTTCATTGGTGTGAGAAAAGGAAATGTGTACCTAGCTGATTTCAACTCATCTAATGCAGAATCTGTTACTTGTCTTCTCAGTAAAGCAAGTCAGGATGAAAGTTGGCTATGGCACAAGAAGCTATCCCACTTAAACTTCAAGACCATGAATGAGCTAGTAAAGAAAGAACTGGTTAGAGGTATTCCTCTAGTAGAGTTTTCTAAGGATGGACTGTGTGATGCCTGCCAAAAAGGGAAGCAGATTAAAGCATCATTCAGGAAGAAACTTGATTTAACAATTGAAAAACCTTTGCAACTGCTACACATGGATTTGTTTGGACCAGTCAATGTGTTGTCTATCTCAAGAAAAATATTTTGCCTAGTAATTTTAGATGATTTCTCAAAGTTCTCTTGGACATATTTCCTAAAGTCTAAAGATGAGGCTAGTGAAATCATCATCAATCACATAAGGCAAGTCAATAATCATCCTGATTTCAAGGTTAGAAGAATCAGGAGTGACAATGGAACTGAGTTCAAGAATTCTGTCATGAGAGCATTTTGTGAGGAAAATGGAATTTTATATGAGTTTTCAGCAGCAAGAACTCCACAACAGAATGGAGTAGTGGAAAGGGAGAACATATCACTTATTGAAGCTGCAAGAACAATGCTTGAAGAATCTAAACTGCCAACATATTTCTGGGCTGAAGTTGTTAATACTGCATGCTACACTCAGAATATTTCTCTGGTTAATCAAGCAAGATGCATGACTCCATATCAATTGTTCAAGAATAAGAAGACAACTCTAAATTTTCTTCATGTCTTTAGGTGCAAGTGCTATATTCTGAGATATCAAACCGATCAAAATGGGAAGTTTGATGCTAAAACAGATGAAGGAATTTTTGTTGGATATGCTGTTGGTAAAGCATATATAGTCTACAATCTAAGAACCAACATTATTGTGGAATCAATACATGTTGTGTTTGATGATAAAAAGATTGAAGGACTGCAAGATGGAGATTTCCATGAGAGCTTCAAATTTGATAATGTGAAGATGGTTAGTGATGACAGTGGTGATGAAAGTGATCAAGAAACAGTATATAAGGATAATGCAGAAAAGTCTACTTTAAATAAAGCACAAAACTCAACATCTGTCGAGTTACCTAATGTTTCATCCCTCGGGAGACAATCTGCGTTATCCGTCGGGAGACAACCAGCCTCATCCATCGGTACTCAAAACTCACCATTCGTCGGGTAATCAAGAGAAGCTGGAAATCAAGATAGATCACCTGTAGAAAGTTCCCATTTCTCAAATCAAAGATCCACAAACTTAGGGGGAGTTTCTAACAATCAAAACTCAATCACACATCAAGACAACAATGAAGCCTCTTCATCTAGAGCTAATCTACCTCAACAAAGAAAATGGACAAAAGATCACCCCTTTGAGCTTATTATTGGTGATGTTTCTTCTAGAGTTCAAACAAGGAGAGCAACTCAAGAAGAATGTCTATACAGTAGCTTTCTTTCCAAGGAAGAGCCAAAGAAGGTAGAAGAAGCTTTGTTGGATCCTGATTGGATTTTAGCTATGAAGGAGGAGCTAAACCAATTCGAAAGGAATAAAGTATGGAAGTTGGTGCCCAAGCCTAAAGGAAAGAATCCAATAGACCCCAAATGGGTATTCAGAAACAAGATGGATGAAAATGGCATAGTAGTCAGGAACAAAGCTAGATTGGTTTCTAAAGGCTATTATCAATAAGAGGGAATAGATTTTGATGAAACATTTGCTCCTGTTGCAAGACTTGAAGCTATCAGAATTTTCTTAGCCTATGCAGCCCATGCCAATTTCAAGGTCTATCAAATGGATGTCAAAAGTGCCTTTCTGAATGGAGATTTGGAGGAGGAAGTCTATGTCAGTCAACCTCCTGGTTTTGAATATCCAAATTTTCCAGAACATGTCTATTATCTTTTGAAAGCACTTTATGGACTGAAGCAAGCACCTAGAGCCTGGTATGACACTTTATCAAAATTCCTTTTGGAAAATCACTTCACAAAAGGTACTGTAGATAAGACTTTATTTTTCAGAAATGTTAATGGCTCTAGTATACTTGTTCAAATTTATGTAGATGATATTATTTTTGGCTCTACATATGAGAAATTTTGCAAAAAGTTTGCCAAATTGATGCAAAGTAAGTATGAAATGAGTATGATGGGAGAACTGACTTACTTTCTTGGTTTACAAGTTAAGCAAGTTAGTGATGGAATATTCATTAGTCAAATTAAATATATTTTTGATCTTTTAAAGAAGTTTGATCTAATGGATTGCACATCTGCAAAAAACTCCCATGGCCACTACAACTAAGCTTGAATTAAACACTACTGAAAAGTCTGTGGATATTTCAAGTTATAGGGGCATGGTTGGCTCACTTCTGTACTTAAAAGCTAGTAGGCCAGATATAATGTTTGCTACATGTTTATGTGCTAGATTTCAGGCTGATCCTAGAGAATCTCACTTAATAGCTATTAAGAGAATTTTCAGATATCTCAAGGGAACACCAAAACTTGGCATTTGGTACCCTAAAGATTCTGGTTTTGATCTAACTGGTTATTCAGATGCAAATTATGCAGGTTGTAGAATTGATAGAAAAAGTACAACAGGAAACTGTCAATTTCTAAGGAACAAGCTTCTGTCCTGGTTAAGTAAAAAGCAAAATTCAGTTTCTACTTCTACAGCTGAAGCTGAATATATTGCTGCTGGTAGTTGCTGTGCACATATATTATGGATGAAAAATCAATTGCTAGACTATGGTTTGCAAGTTGAAAGGATTCCTATTTTCTGTGATAACACAAGTGCAATTGCCATCACTGAAAATCCAGTACAACACTCAAGGACAAAGCACATAGATATCAAGTACCACTTCATAAGGGAACATGTAATGAATGGTACTGTGGAGCTATATTTTGTTCCAAGTGAGAAGCAACTTGCAGATATCTTTACCAAGCCACTAGATGAATCCACCTTTTCAAGGTTGGTAAGTGAGTTAGGTATGCTTAATTATTCTTAAATCTATATGAGTTAATTTGCAAGTTGAAATGCAGCCAGAAATTTAAATGATTTTTCAGTCTTGGATGAAATTTTGGCTATGTCAAAATTTACATCTCGACGGATGATCTTTATCCATCGAGTTTGGTCATCGGTCGGTATACTATTTTCTAATAAAAATCAATTATTTTTCTGGAATATTTTATGACTCGATGTTAGGGCGGAAAACACGCGCTAATAATACATGCAAGTATACGCATTCGCAAGTAATATAGAATACTTTCTAGTTCATTCCCACAGAGACTCAGACTAATTATGCTCAATTAACACTCACTCACCAATGTAAGATTACTTCTCAATGTCAAGACAATAACACGTAAATTGATTAACTGATTATTAACTAGATTTAACTACGAAAATTAAACACTTAATTGACACTTGAATTAATAATATTAAACACACATGAGATCATAAATTCATTACTACTTCCTTCAATAGTTATCGTTATTACCCTTAGCATGTAACAGTGATGAAATTAATCGAACAACACGAAACTGATAAAAGCCAACTTTCATTATACTAATACCATTCTACCAAACATCCACAATTAAGATAGAAGTTGAATAGTCATTAATTATGTTGAGACCCAATATGTCGACAAAATTTGACAACATAACGATTTAAGAACAAGTTATTCCTTATGATTGCACAGGGCAAGTAAAACAGTTAGAGTTACCCACTAATCATGCATACTCATACATGAACCTATGCTAGCATGGCAAGTTCTAAATCTCAAGATCCACCATCACATCACAAGAGATTAACACCCTATCTTATATGTTCGTGACACACATAAGACGAATAAGCACAACCAATACTAGATATCATACAATCATCACACACTAAGATATTAAACAACTAACTAAAGAATTCCATAGTAAATCTGTTACGACCCCATGATCACGATTAGCCCATGATTGAACTCATCGTCACCATGGGTTCATATGAAAACATGATAATAACACACGAGAATAATTAATAAAACTACTTATATTAAACCGGAGTACGTCACAAGAGTAAATAGGTTCAAAGCAAAGAAAACTAGCATCCACTGTTACAATGAATAAAAAGAATCATAAGAAACTATGCTTCCTCTTCGTTGTGATGTGCTAAAACGGTCTTCTTCCTTATCTCCTTGCTCCTCGATTAATACCACGATTCAACACACGTGAAACGTCTCTGAAAAATACTTATATAGAAGCCCCATAAAACCCAGCCATCTAAGAAGTCAGAAGTCCAGCAGAACAAGAACTCTAAAAATCATATTCTAAATTCGCACCCCTGAGCGGCCGCCCAGCAATCCTGAGCGGGCGCCCGGATTCCTGAGCGGCCGCCCAACCAGGCTGAGCGGGCGCCCAGCACCTTTCTGGAAAATTCATTTTTTTGCTCCCGTTCTTCGCTGCATTCTGCTCCTAACTTCCCACTTGTAATGCCAAACACATACTAAGGATTATTCTTGATGAAATCTCCCCACAAATGCAAGTAATACCCTGAAATGCACAAACACTAGAAAAACGCATCAAATACACAAAATACTTGATTTCAAGAAATCAATTCAAGCCATTATAAGACGTACTAAGTGGTATAAAATGCCACTTATCACACCCCCAAACTTAAACCGATGCTTTTCCTCAAGCGTCACAGACTCAAAAAAAACAAAAACATGCATGAATGCAATCTATATGAAATGCAGTGATCCTCCTTACTACGACCAAACCAACCAACTTATGTCATCTCAACAAATGCAATTAGGCAAATAAAGATTAATCAAATCATGCAAACTAACATACAACCAGAAACGTGGTGTGTGCGGATGCTTAACAGATATGCTTCGAAACTAGATCAATTATCATAACTCGACTATCCTCAAGGTAACCACATGATTATATAAAGAATAAAATTCTAGGCACAAAATGACTTAAACACTTCAAGATTACTAGAGCTTATTTCGGAATCATGTTTTTTATTCAACACAACAACAATGCTTATTTGACCGTGCAATGAGTGAGGTCCCCAAAAGACTTATACAATGGCATCCATTTAGCGAGCGTTAGGTTAGCGGATCCTAGACTATAAAAGCCTTAGGTCACTAGGCATAAAGTCCCCTAAGAACTTAATAACTCGAATACCAAAGAGCCCACTCGTGATCAATTATGCATTAACTATATACACATTTTTTTTCATTCTTTTTTTTCTATTTTTTTTCTCTTTTTTTTCAAATTTCTGAGCAAGTGCGTTTCGTTTCATCTTGCTCAACCCTAGACTACTCGCATAAAAATACGAGCCAGCTACCAGCCATTTAACGCCTAGCCACAATTAGCAATGAGTTCCAATTTTTACTCCAACATTTTCTTTTCATGCCTTTTATCATTAAGAACCTATTATAAATTCTAAACATAATCAATAGATTAACCTCAAAAACTATCAAACCATGACAACAATCTAGTCCTTAAGCATTCTCTAAGACTTAGTGAAATTACAAGTGTTTCTAGCATGCATGTCATCCTACAAGACTCAACATCACTCTAATGCTATCACCACACTCGCATCAATATCACAAATCAATTGGTAAAGCAATGCAAAAGGGATCATGGTAAATGCATGAGCTAAATGACATGATAAATAAAGCTATAAAATAAAAAATTGTATGGCAAAAATATGCAATTATATGAACTAAACTATCATGAATATGCAACTACATGACACACATACACAAATATTCATTAACTACCACCCCCAAACTTAAAATCTTCACTGTCCCCAGTGAAGGTAGTAGAAAGGAATACAGGGTATACCTACTCGGAGAAATCATCATCATCACCCTCAGAGGGTGGAGTATCAGGAGGCGAATAAGCAGAGTCCTCACCAAAAATGGGCCACTGGATGTCATCTCCAAGGCCTCTAAAATCAGTCCCAAGTGCAAGGGTGAGCTCCTGAGCAAACCTACTCTGCGTCTCGTACATAGCATCCATCCTCTTCGACAGCCTCCTATACTGAGCATCAGCCATCCCAGCACCCTCCTGAGCTCTAGAAGAGCCTGCCTCATCATGGCCCGGCTTAGCCATGGTAGCACCAGCTGCTGGACGTCCTCTTGGAAGACGATAACCCAGCCCATGCTCCTCGGGCTCTCCACCCGTCCACTCCTGCATCGCATTCAGAGTCCCTGAATCAATAGGAGCGGATGGCATTTGCAACTGCTCGTGAGAAGGCCAATGAACTCCCACCGCTCGGTATAGCTTCATGACAGTAGATGCATAAGGGATGTTCATGTGCTTCGCTCCCCTCAAAAACTTCAGAATTCCTTGGTAGATGAACTCACCAAGGTCCACATAATACTCTTCATTAAAAATACCCCATAACAACCTTGCTCGCTCAACTGTAACCTCATGTGCATGCGAAGTAGGCAGAATATTAGCACAAATAAAGGCATTCTATGCACGGGCATACCTGTTCATCGCAATCGCCGGAAAAGAATGATACTCATTAGTCCCAGTCTTAAACTTCCAAACCGTGCCCGGTTGATAGAGAGTAGCACAAATCAAATCCAAATCAAACTCCTCGGGGGGCTTCTCATTCTAATTCTCCTCCGTGGGCTTCCGCTGTCGCTGCCCAATCACACGGCGAATCGCCTCAGGATGATTATCCACCATCAGCCCATGCACAACAGTAAACCCATTCTTTTCAGCCTTTGCGTTCGCATAGAACTCGTGAACCACACTCATCAGAACCGCCTCTGGCGACTCACAAAAAGAAATCTAACCCTTTTCAGCAATCATCGGCAGCAACTCACCATCCCTCCCCGATGGTAAGAATCCCCTCTCCTTCAAAATCGGCTTACCCAGAAGCCTAATATACTCCTCCTCAGCAGCCCTATCAAACAAATGAGGTCTCGCAGCAGTACCCCTCGAAGAATCAACGGTAGGAACAGTGCTGCTGCTATCAATAATCCTGGATCTCTTGGGTGCCATTGAAACTGAGAAAAAGTGTTTAAGATTTGTGTTTTGGAATATGGGAGAGAGTTCTAAGGTTGAAAGTGTATGGGGGAGTATATGGAATAGTTGTATGTATATACAGGGTAAAGTTTAGGGTTAAAATTTGATTAGGAGTAGGGTTGAGGGTTAAAAACGTGGGTTTATGGGAAGAGGATTCGTGGGAAGTGGGTTGTGTTTTTATTTTTTTGTTTTCTAATTTTTTTGGATTTTTATCAGGCTAAAAAAATTTCAGGAATTTGGGAGCTGAGCGGCCGCCCAGCTGAGCTGAGCGGCCGCCCAACATCCTAAGCGGGCGCCCAGATGGAGACTGGAATTTTTTTTCTTGCCCTTTTTTCTGATTTTTTTTTATTTTTGGATAGGTTACTGATTCCTAAGGGTTCCTATAACAACAAGTCTTGGGTTGCCTCCCAAAAAGCGCTTCTTTTACGTCATTAGCTTGACGTAGTGTACCTTGCTCAAGTTGACAATAAAAGGGCACTAACCACTTTCCAGTTTGCCGTGTCTCCATAGTAATGCTTCAAATGCTGACCATTAACCTTGAATGCTTGGCCCAGATCATTCTCAAAAATCTCCACCGCTCCATGTGGAAACACAGTTTTGACAATAAAAGGTCCAGACCACCTTGATTTCAACTTTCCAGGAAAAAGTCGGAGACGAGAGTTGAATAAAAGAACTTGATGCCCCGACACAAATGACTTATGATATAGCTTCCTGTCGTGCCACCATTTTACTTTTTCCTTGTATATTATGTTGTTCTCGTACGCTTGGAGTCGAAATTCATCAAGTTCATTTAACTGAAGCATTCGCTTCTTCCCAGCTGCATCTAGATCAAGGTTCAACTTCTTCAATGCCTAATAAGCCTTATGCTCAAGCTCCGCAGGTAAATGACATCCCTTACCAACAAGTTGAAACGGGGACATCCCAGTTGAGTCTTGTATGCTGTTCTATAAGCCCAAACAGCTTTATCGAGCTTTAAAGACCAATCCTTCCTTGACGGACAAATAACTTTCTCTAGAATGCGCTTGATCTCCCTATTAGACACTTCCGCTTGACCATTCGTTTGCGGATGATAGGCAGTAGCAACACGATGATTCACATTGTAGTGCTGCATCATAGAAGTGAACTTACGGTTGCAGAAATGCGACCCATCATCACTTATGATTACTCGTGGCGTTCCAAACCTTGTAAAAATCTGCTTATGAAGAAAATTCAACACTACCTTTGCATCATTCGTTGGTAGAGCCTTGACTTCTACCCATTTTGAGACATAATCGATTGCCAACAAGATGTACGGATTATTACAGGATGAACCGAATGGTCCCATGAAATCGATTCCCCAAACATCAAAGACCTCGACTTCAAGCATCACATTTAACGGCATCTCATCCTTCCTCTTAAGATTTCCCACTCTTTAGCAATGATCACACCTTAAAACGAACTGATGTGCATCCTTAAACAAAGTAGGCCAGAAAAAACCTGCTTGCAGAATACGAGCTGCTGTCTTTTCACCACCATAATGTCCACCATAAACTGTGGAGTGGCAGTCTCGTAATATCCCCTCCGTCTCACAGAATGGGATACATCTCCTGATGATCTGGTCAGCTCCTTGTCTAAACAAATACGGTTCATCCCACATGTACCACTTCATCTCATGTAGAAACTTCTTCTTTTGAGCGGTATTCATATTAGGAGGCATTATATTGCTGACAAGATAGTTCACAATATCTGCGAACCATGGCTCTTCCTCCTGAACTGCGAACAACTGCTCATCCGGAAAAGATTCGTTGATAAATGCCTTATCATGTGAAGTAGAATCGGGATTCTCCAATCTAGAGAGATGATCAGCTACTTGATTCTCAGTACCTTTTCGATCCTTGATCTCTAACTCAAATTCTTGTAGCAAGAGAACCCAATGAATAAGTCTAGGCTTCGAATCCTTCTTGGAAACCAAATAGCGAATGGACGCATGATCAGTGAACACTGTCACCTTTGTCCCAAACAGATAAGATCGAAATTTTTCAAAACCAAAGACTATAGCCAAGAGCTCCTTCTCCGTAGTGGTGTAGTTCATTTGAGCTTCATTAAGAGTCTTACTAGCATAGTAGATCACATGAAAAAGATTATTCTTGCGCTGCCCAAGAACTGCTCCCACCGCATAATCACTCGCATCACACATCATCTCAAAAGGCTCTGTCCAATCAGGTGCCGTAATAACTGGTGCAGTTATCAAACTCTTCTTGAGAGTCTCGAATGCCGCCAAGCATTCATCATCAAAATTGAAAGGCACATCCTTCTCGAGCAAGTTACACAACGGCTTAGATATCTTCGAGAAATCCTTAATGAAACGCCGATAAAAACCCGCATGACCAAGAAAACTACGGATTCCTTTCACAGAAATAGGTGGTGGAAGATTTTCAATGACTCCCACATTGGCTTTGTCCACCTCAAGACCCTTGCTAGAGACCTTATGCCCAAAAATAATGCCTTCACGCACCATAAAGTGACATTTTTCCCAATTGAGCACCAAATTAGTTTCCACACACCTTTTGAGCACCGAGCGAAGATTATTCAAACATTCATCATACGAATGCCCAAAGACGGAGAAGTCGTCCATGAACACTTCGACATTATTTCCAATCATATCAGAGAATATAACCATTATACATCTCTGAAAAGTGGCAGGTGCGCCACATAAGCCAAACGAAACTCTGCGAAAAGCGAATGTGCCAAATGGACAAGTGAAGGTAGTCTTTTCTTGATCCTCTGGTGCAATGCAAATCTGATTATACCCCGAATAGCCATCCAGAAGGCAATAATACTCATGACCGGCCAACCTGTCAAGCATCTGATCAATAAATGGAAGAGGAAAGTGATCCTTTCTCGTGGCCTTGTTCAACTTTCTGTAATCCATGCATACCCTCTATCCTGTGACTGTTCGAGTGGGGATGACCTCGTTCTTCTCATTTGCTACCACAGTAATACCTCTTTTCTTCGGTACACACTGCACAGGGCTCACCCAAGAACTGTCAGAAATAGGATATATGATTCCTGCATCCAGCCACTTCAAAATTTCTTTCTTCAGCACTTCTTTCATGATAGGATTAAGTCGTCGTTGTTGCTCAACAATTGGCTTACTACCTTCCTCTAGCAAAATTTTATGCATGCAGTACGAAGGGCTGATCCCTTTGATATCTGCTATAGTCCATCCAATAGCCGATTTGAATTCTCTCAAAATCTTCAAGAGCTTGTCCTCCTCACTACCTGAAAGGTCAGATGCAATAATAACAGGTAAAGTAGATGCATAACCTAAAATGGCATACTTCAAGTGTTCAGGAAATGGTTTAAGCTCCAAAGTAGGCGCTTCCTCAATAGATGGTTTGAGCTTTCCTTCAGCATTTTTAAGGTCAGAAGTACCAAGAGATTCAAATGGCATATCTAGATTTCGCCTCCAAGGAGAATCATTTAGATATTGTAGTTGCTCATTGTCATCCTCATCATCACTGTCAAACTCCCCCACTAAGGCTTTCTCTAATGCATCAGACATTAGCATATGATCAACATCTGAAGTTACCGCAGAATCAATCAAATCCACCTTTAAGCACTCCTCGTCTTCTGTAGAGAATTTCATCGCTTTGAATACATTGAAAGTCACATCCTGATCCTGCACCCTCATATTAAGTTCACCTTTCTGCACATCTATCATGGTACGGCCTGTAGCCAAGAAAGGTCTTCCCAAGATTATGGGGATCTTCTTATCTTCCTCGGAATCCAAAATGACAAAGTCTGCAGGGAAGAAGAGCTTATCCACCTTTACTAACACGTCCTCCACTATGCCTCGTGGATATGTAATAGAACGATCAACCAATTGTAGAGACATGTAGGTGGGCTTTGGATCAGGCAAATTCAACTTTTTGAAGATAGACAACGGCATCAGATTGATATTTTCTCCCAAATCGCACATGCATTTATCAAAAGACAACTTTCCAATGGTGCAAGGAATGGTAAAGCTACCTGGATCTTTAAGCTTTGGAGGTAATTTATGTTGCAGCACAACACTGCACTCTTCCATTAGAGCAACGGTCTCAAGGTCATCCAGTTTCACCTTCCTTGAAAGAATACTCTTCATGAATTTCGCATAACGAGGCATTTGTTCCGGAGCCTCAGCGAAAGGTATATTGATGTGAAGTTTCTTGAACACCTCCAGAAACTTACCGAATTGCTTATCCGATTTTTGTTGTTGCAATCTCTTAGGGAAAGGTGGTGGAGGATAGAGCTGTTTCTCCCCTATATTACCCTCAGGAAGAGTGTGTTCAACAGTAGTATTCCTTGGTTCCTCCGCTTTCTCCTTTTGTTTCTTTTCTTCATCAACAACTTCAGCTTCTCCGTATTTTGCTTTTTCAGCCTCAGCAACTTTTCCAGACCTTAAGGTAATAGCCTTGACTTGCTCTTTAGCTTCCTTCCTGCCTGGCACTTCAGTATCATTGGGAAGTGTGCCAGGTTGATGATTTAGCACTGCATTGGCTATTTGACCGATTTGATTTTCCAAGGTCTTGATAGAATCAGCTTGACTGTTGCACAACAGCTTGAGTTCCTCGAAATGAGCACTAGAAGGTGGAGCAGCACCTCCTTGTTGAGGATATGATTGCCTTTGAGGATACTGCCGTGGTTGCTGGAATCCAGGTGGATTAAACTGTTTACTTACGCCTTGCTGGTATGGTTGCTGAATAGCATTCTGAGTATTGCTCCAGCTGAAATTGGGATGATTTCTGTTGTTAGGATGATAAGTAGCTGGCACAAGCTGCTGCGGTCGCTGGTAATTATTCATATACTGAACAGATTCATTAACAAGAGAACACTGATACGTAGGATGAGAACCTGCACAAAGCTCACAGACCATAGCTATCTGATTGACTCCATAGGTAGCTAATGAATCGACCTTCATAGACAGCGCTTGGAGCTGTGCTGCAATAGCGGTAGCTGCATCAAATTCCAGAATACCTGCTACCTTTCCAGGTATCATCCTTTGAGTTGGGTTTTGATGCTCATTTGCCGCCATAGTTTCGATAAGATTATAAGCATCAATATAGCTTTTGTCCCACAAAGCGCCTCCAGCTGCTGCATCGAGCATGGGTCAAGATTGGGCCCCCAAACCATTATAGAAACCAGTGATTACCATCCAGTCAGGCATACCATGATGTGGAAACTTTCTCAACATCTCCATGTAGCACTCCCAAGCTTCGCACATAGATTCTGTAGGCTACTGCGCAAACTGAGTTAGAGCACTCCTCATAGCTGCAGTCTTTGCCATTGGATAGAACTTTACCAGAAACTTTTGCGCAAGATCTTGCCAAGTAGTGATGGACCCAGCTGGTTCAGAATGTAACCAGTCCTTAGCTTTATCCCTCGGAGAGAATGGGAAGAGCCTCAGCTTGATAGCCTCATCAGTCACACTATTATATTTGAAAGTACTACAGATCTCGACAAAATTCCTGATATGCATGTTGGGGTCTTCAGTTGCAGCACCTCCGAAAGAAATAGAATTCTGCACCATCTGAATAGTGTCCGGCTTGATTTCAAAAGTGTTAGCCTGAATAGCCGGATGAAGGATGCTTGACTGAATGTCATCAATTTTAGGCCGAGAAAAGTCCATAAGAGTTGGATCTGCCAGAACTATACGATCACCCATGATTACTGGTTCTTTCTACTCACTCTCTTTATCTAAATCTTCAAAATCTATCTTCTCCGGAATATCAAGAACTGAGTCTGTCTCCTCAGCCATATCTAAAGTCCGCTTGCGAGTATGGGAACGTGTTTGCATAAACGCTCGCTAAAGTACCTGAAACACAACCGGAAACAATAAGTAACACGTCTTAATCAATGAGTCCTAATGACCACTGATGGTAAATGCATAAACTAAACAAATACGCCGAGTCCCCGGCAGCGGCGCCAAAAACTTGTTAGGGCGGAAAACACGCGCTAATATGACATGCAAGTATACGTGTTTGCAAGTAATATATAATACTTTCTAGTTTGTTCCCATAGAGACTCAGACTAATTATGCTCAATTAACACTCACTCGCCAATGTATGATTACTTCTCAATGTCAAGACAATAACCCGTAAATTGATTAACTAATTATTAACTAGATTTAACTATGAAAATTAAACACTTAATTGACACTTGAATTAACAATATTAAACACACATGAGATCATAACTTAATTACTACATCCTTCAATAGTTATCGTTATTACCCTTAGCATGTAATAGTGATGAAATTAATCGAACAACACGAAAATGATAAAAGCCAACTTTCGTTCTACTAATACCATTCTACCAAACATCCACAATTAAGATAGAAGTTGAATAGTCATCAATTATGTTGAGACCCTATATGTCTACAGAATTTGACAACATAACGATTTAAGAACAAGTTATTCCTTATGATTACACAGGGCAAGTAAAACGGTTAGAGTTACCCACTAATCATGCATACTCATACATGAACCTATGCTAGCATGGCAAGTTCTAAATCTCAAGATCCACCGTCGCTTCACAAGAGATTAACACCCTATCTTATATGTTCGCGACGCACATAAGACGAATAAGCACAACCAATACTAGATATCATACAATCATCACATACTAAGGTATTAAACAACTAACTAAAAAATTACATAATAAATCCGTTACGACCCCATGATCACGATTAGCCCATGATTGAACTCATTGTCACCATGGGTTCATATGAAAACATGATAATGACACACGAGAATAATTAATAAAACTACTTATATTAAACCAGAGTACGTCACAAGAGTAAATAGGTTCAAAGCAAAGAAAACTAGCATCAATTGTTACAATGAATAAAAAGAATCACAAGAAACTATGCTTCCTCTTCGTTGCGATGTGCTAAAACGGTCTTCTTCCTTATCTCCTTGCTCCTTGATTAATACCATGATTCAACACACGTGAAATGTCTCTGAAAACTACTTATATAGAAGCCCCACAAAACCCAGCCATCTAAGAAGTTAGAAGTTCAGCAGAACAAGAACTCTAAAAATCATATTCTAAATTCGCACCCCTGAGCGGTCGCCCAGCAATCCTGAGCGGGCGCCCAGCTTCCTGAGCGGCCGCCCAGCCAGGCTGAGCGAGCGCCCAACACCTTTCTGTAAAATTCATTTTTTGCTCCCGTTCTTCACTGCATTCTGCTCCTAACTTCCCACTTGCAATGCCAAACACATACTAAGGCTTATTCTTGATGAAATCTCCCCACAAATGCAAGTAATACCCTGAAATGCACAAACACTAGAAAAAAGCATCAAATACACAAAATACTTGATTTCAAGACATCAATTCAAGCCATTATAAGACGTACTAAGTGGTATAAAATGCCACTTATCACTCGACGGATAACAGTTTATCCTCATCCGTCGAATTGTCTTAATCTCGGCCATTATTTCCCTGTACATTATCCATCCAGTATACTTACAGTTTGTAAGCATTACACGACGGATAATGGGTGGAATTTTTACAGTTTATTTTTAATCGGCTATTTTAGGCAATTTCTATTGGTTACTTTATTTTACTTTATTATTTTTAACAGTTATTTTTGAGATAGTATAAAAGCTTATTTCATTTCAATTGCTTTTCTTTTATCACTCTCAATTCAACTGCTCTAATTTCATTCTCTCTTAAAGCACTTACTCTCTTTCTCTTCAAGCTCTTATTCTCTAACAATGGCACATGTTGTAAAGATTATATCTCAAACTGGGTTCATTTATGAGAAGAACAATTTCACTACACTGGTTAACAAGGGTATTCAGCAATCTGGTGACTATCACAAGATGATGGACTTTGTGAGGAATTGCAAACTCAGCTATGCCATGCTGGAATCACCCACAATCTTCTGTGAAGTTGTTGAAGAGATGTGGACAACTGCTACCTACAACTCTACAGATAAGACCATCACACTCACCATTAAAGGTAAAGAATTCTGTATCAATAGTGATTTATAAAAGCAGGTTTCAAGATTCCTGATAACACTGTGACCTCACCACACACTGACACTGATATAATTAATATGCTTAATTCCATAAACTATGCTCTTTCTACTTCTAAGTTAAGTGACATTAGGAGCACGGGTCTTAGGAAAGAATGGAGTTTTATGTGTGATGTTGTGACAAAGGTCTTTTCAGGAAAAATCATTAATTTTGATTCAGTCAATATATCCATGCTTAACATGTTTACATGCTAGTTACAGATAAATTCTATAATTTCAGTGATCTTGTCTTATTTGAGTTAGGCTTTAAATTTGGAGAGTTAAATAAAAGAGGTAAAAATGTGTATTATGCTAGATTCTTTATGATGTTAGCTAACCACCTCTGTGAAGAGATTGTGCTTGAGAACCCTAACAACAAACTAGATTGTTGGGTTCAAGAGAGAAGGCTCATTGCAGATTTGAACAGGGCCAATCATCACAAGGATGTGCCATTGTTCTATTTTCCTGTAATGCAAGCACCTCAGGTAAGTGAGGTAAGTTAATCTATCCCTACCACTATTCCAACCTCAACAATTTCTTTGAGTTCTAGTATGGCTATGGCAACTGTGTCAATGACCAAACAGTTGCCTACCTAAGCCACCATACCTGCAATTATTTCAAAATCCAAATCTAAGAAAGCCCCCTCTGGTATCTCTCAAAATATGCCAGTTGCAAAATCCACTAAAACTAAAGAGGGTAGTGTGAAGGAAGGCAAAGTAGGTGAGGGAAGAGGTAAACATAAAAGAAATACTAAGAATAAGGATGGAGAGTTGAGTGGATCCCAGCCTAGCCACACTGCAGTTTCCCAACAAACTGCAGTGCTTAAAAAGGACAAAAGCTCATTTCTAGCTGCATCCTCCCAAAAGGATGTAGTTATTGAACAAAGCTCTCAACCAAGAGCACATGCCAAGAGGGTTAGGGACACAAGCTCACCCCAAACTTATGCCAGAAAGAAGAAGTCTAAAACCCTTGGGGATGCACAGGATTCACACACAGTGCAAATGTGGCGCCCTCCAAACTCGGGTCAGAAGTTTGGGGTCCACACATACACCTTATTTATAACCTGCTTATAACAATAATAAAGATAATAATAATATATGCAGTGACCCTACTTACCAACCATCACGGACCGCAACAGGTTAAAGTATGCACACAAGCCAAACACACTAATATATTACAAACCGTTCAAATCCCAACTATTTCAAACTCAAACTGAGTATTAAACATTATTACAAACTTTTACAAACTTAAATTATTTCAAAAGAAGCCTACTAACTCAGCTTTCTCAACCTGAACCCCTATCTCTCGTGCTGGACTGGGGATCCTCTTTACCAACTGGTTCCTTTTTAACTGGAAAGAATATAAACAACATCGCACGAATGAGCTAACTAGCTCAGCAAGTCACAATGACAAAATTGAGAATAATGATCATCAGGTGAATATGTTTATGATATCAAGTGAACAATGGATTATGATTTAGAATTGGATATTATACTTTTAATTTAAAAACCAAGGTTAGGCTGCTGATCAGTCACGCACTAACCCTGAGCAAGGCACACAGCATTGCTCTAACTACTGGATCCAAGGCACACATTGGCCTAACTTGACCATTATATGGTCTGACCACGAATCTGGTCCACAATTTTATAAAAACAATTCAATTCTAACATAATAACAAAAATATGCAATAATAAACAATAACCGAAATCATTAACAACAATAAATGTTTAACAATGAAAGGGTTTCAATCCTTGTAAGGATCAACAAGGTACTTTCAAAGCTTGAATGCTGGGTAATGAAAGAATTGGATAACAAAGGAAACAAGGTTTCAGGGTTTCGAGGATTTGGTCTTTCAAAGCATAAGATATCATGGATTGAGTATATAGTAATCCAGTTCAGTGTCTGGTATTTAGTTTGTATGTATTTGTGGAGTAGTATCGTAGATTTGTGGTTCGTGTTTGAGTATACAATAATCAATGGCTTAAAAAGAATATGGTTCATGGCTCAAGAACAATAACTGAAATCAGGATTTAGGTTTCCGTGCTTCAAAGCACTTGCAATGTCAACAAGACTATCAAGAATTATAATATCTCGAGAAAGTTCAGAACACTTGCCTGGTATTAGCTTACTACTCTGCACTCGCTTCCAATCACAACCGTCTTACTCTTCAACTATCTGTTTTCCTTTCCTACGTCTTGCCTCTTCTGCTCATATATCATAAGCATCTATCAATCATCAACTCACAAGATTCTATTCAACACATACTTCTATCTACCCTTCGTTTTACCCAAATCCGATTAACGGATTGAAATCTATGCAATAACGAAGTAAACACCGAATATATAGACCGATAGTCAAACAACAGGTCACGTATAACACATAATACATCACGTAATCAATGACATATCATTTATAAAGAAGTCTCGGGTCATAAATGTGCTTTCGGGTATTTAAAATAATTTTTAAAATATTTTTCAGAATTAAATCGGGTCGTTGGATCAATTTCGGAATAATAAACAGGGTTCGGTTGGCCAATTCTGGCTCCGAAACAATTTTAGAATAATTATCGAGCCTTGAAAATAATTTAGAATAATATTTTAAAGCTCGAGACTATTTTTCGAAATTTTTAAATCATTTTTAAATAATTAAATCTAATTAAATAATTAATTAAAAATCAATTAATAATTAATTAAATCAATTAATCAATTAATTTTCGAATTAATTGACTAATTAATCAATTAAAAACTAACTGAAATTAATTAACTAATTAATTCAGATTTACTTGTGAATTAAAAATAATTTTCGGAATTAAAATAATAATTTTTAGAATTTTCAGAAATTAAAAACGATTTTTTATAATAAAAATAATTAGGAAATATGATTTTTAAACATTTTTAAAACAGGAATCCAATTTTTGCAAAGTCTGGAAACTTCAGGGACCTACCTGTATCGTCCCCAAAAGTCCAGGGACCAAACTGTAAATTTTACATCCCGTCGCCGGAAAACACAGGGGTGGCCGGAGAACACGATTCCGGCCTCCTCACCTTGCCACAAGCTCCAGATCACATCTACAGGTTACCAGGAACACAACCATGCAATCAAAACAACCTAACAATCCCTGAGTTGGCCGGAATTTGGCCGTGAAATTTTCCAGTTTCCGGCGAACATCAGAAAACTTCAAAACACAACTCCCTTCTCTACAGACCTCGTTGGTTCATGAAACTTATACGACTAGATTGCAAATTTCACAGAGAACACAATCCACTATAACACAACATCAATCTATCAAAGAATAAGAAACCCCCAAATTTCAATTAAGAACATTCATATGGGTTATAAACCCTAATTTTGAAATTCAAAAATTAAACTTAAATTTGAACATGTTATTGAACTCCAAATCAGACGTATGACATATGAAAATCATCAGGAAAATAAGCTCTACAACATGCAATCATCAAATCATACAAACAATCATCCGAACAAAAATTCATATTTTTAATAAAATAAATTCGAAAATAAATAAATTTTTAGAAAAATAACCTTGATTTCTGCAGTGAAACAAAGCTCAGAATCTGATAGAACACCTCAAATCCTTCGTTTTGGTTACTCAAGCTTTGAAAACAGAGATCGGTAACGCCTTCGTTTTGCTGTTTGATTCTTAGAACAGTTTTAAGAAATTAGGGCTTTTCTCTGAAAATTATATAATTAACTATCTGCAAATGATTTTGATACGAAATAAAATACGGTAAAAGGCTATTTATAATTACGGAAAATTAGTATCCCGTTGGATCATTCCGGATATAAAATGGTACGTTTATTTATAAAAACTGATCCAAACGGTATCGGTTTTCGGGATAATTATCCAGATCAGTACAATTTGTACTGCGGTCTTGGTCTCAGCGCCTGGTTACACGTATTACGAAGTGATAATTGTGATGGTTTAAGAAAAAGCTCCCGTTTATCGAAAATACGGGTTTTATTAATTTACCGAAACGAATATTGTATCGAAAATGTTGCGCCGGGACCCGCGCAGGACAAACCGTACACCGGATCGAAAAAGTCAAAACATGGAAAATGCTCGGAATATTACAATTAGGTTAGGAAGGAGTTCTCGGAAGAGTTTCAGGTTCCAAAAACGTAACAACGGTTGACGTCGGTTGGTTCCCGTTTTTATAAAATAGATTTTAATTACCCGAAAAAAGATTTTAGAAATTTCATATGATTCTTATAAATCCATAAATCAACATAAAAATAATTAGGAAGATATGACAATTATCTATATTTTATTTTGGACATATAAAAATTAAAATACTCAATTAATATTATTTTTGAATATTCAAGTACAGATAACACTTAACAATTAACTCACAGAATAGATACTGAGCACACATAATAATTATTTAATATCAAAAATAATTACACGATATATTCCGGATATTACAGCAAACTGGTGCAACAGACACAGTCACTGCACCTTCACAAATTCAGTTTGATGTGGCTCCAATAAATGTGGAGTCACAGCCAAAATCTCTACTTATAGAAGCACCTCAAACACCAAACTCACCAACAAATTCTCTGGATGTGGATATGATAAACACATTAATTCCTGATTCCCCTTCTTTAACTCTGTTGGGGAAGCCAAAATCTAGTGCAAGTGAGCATCATCTTTTAGATGATTTGTTGGCTCACTTGCCAATTCTTTCAGGAACTGTTGTATGATCTGTGCCCAAAATATCTTCAATCAGCATAGAGTCAACAATAGTTTCTTTTCCCAGTTCATTCATTTCTACTCTCTCGATGGATATTACTCATCCATCGAGTAGTGATTGTATCCCGACGGATAAGCTTAACAGCAGTTATCCGTCAGATAACAACATCACTCACTCGATGGATATCACTCATCCGTCGAGTATCTCTGCACAACTTCAAACTTCATTTATTTCAAGTGCAGAAGATTTAGTGGTTGTACAGTCACTCTTAGGATTGAGATAAAAGAGTGTTTTGAGTGAGAGTCTGGGTTACTCCCCGGAAAAAGGAGAGGAAATGAGTGAAACTATGCAATCCATTTCTTCAGGATTGGAAAAAGAGAGTGAGAGGAGTCCCACCTTAGTAGGTGAAGGTGAGGGTGTGAGGGTGGGAAGCCAGGGTGAGAACCTGATGCAACAAAAGAGAGAAAATGAGAGAAATGCAGGTACTGGAGCTATAAGGATGGATGTCATTGCTAGTGAGTCAATGAATGTCCAGGATGCAGACAGGGAAGGACTATCTCAGCATCCTAAATCTGTTATAGATTCCACTTCCCTTGATGCTGAGGCATTTACTCACCCTGTTCCAGCTTATCAACTTCTAGCTGAACAGGGCAATGACAATGCAGAAAGGATGCTGAATTTAGTGCATACCACACAGTCTATGATGAGAGCTAAGGATGCCATCACATCTTTGCCTTCTACAGTTGGTGATGTGGACTATGAGACTGGTGGTTCAGCTGATTTCTTTGGTGATGAGAGTGGGGATAGTGAAGATGAGGCAATGGATATAGGGGGAGAAGTAGGCTCAAGTTCAAGATCAGGTATGCCATCATGGGCATTCTCAAAGCACTGTGATGAGCACTATTTCATGACCAACCTGATCCAACTAATCAATCAGACAAATACTGCTCTTCAAACCACTACTAATACCAGTATCAAGAAGCTCCTTCAGGCACATCTAGCCTCCCTACAACTTCAACAAATCCAGGGCTTCCAGCATGCTAGAAATGTAAACACCATGAAGGGTGATATTGAGGAGATGAAGAAAGCCATTTCAGATAAGCTAGATTCTAAACTTCTAGAAGCCACAATATTTGACATCAAGAGGCAATTAAGGAAAAATTCTGATCTTACAAACAAGATAGATCCCTTTGACACAAGAATGTCAGCCATGAAAGCATCATTAACAGCCATTCATCTTCATCAAGCCCAACAGACAGATCTACTTCAAAAATTGGTGGCTGCTCAAACCTCTTCCTTCACTCAACTTGATGATAATAAAAAGGGGGAGAAAGGACCAAGTGAGGGGGAGGGGCTTCAGATTCAAATCAGTAAAGTAATTGTGCCTTCAATTATTATCTCAAAGCCACCAGTTACAAACAGTATTGATCTGATCAATACAGCAGCAGCCAACATAAGAGCAGTTGATAAGGAGAAGTTGAGTTTATTCAACTGGGGAAAAATTGATGAGGAAATACAGAAGAAGTTTGAACTTGTCAAGGAGCCCGTTAAGTCAGCCATCCATCATTCTCAAGTCAAGCAAATTAGTGTGAATGAGATGAGCATGAACTATCTGGAAAGAGGACAGCCATCCTGCATCAAATCTCCAAAGGCTGAAATAATTCTGAAACCAAGGGTAAACTACTCAAAATCATCATTGAAGAACCCTTTGGATACTGTGTTTGAGACACCTGAGCCTGATGAGCTTCTGTCAAGATCAATTGCTTTCTACAAAGATCCAGCTGATTCAGCTTCAAAAAGAAGAATTGCTAAAATTTTGAGGAATGGGAAAGTAATTTGTGTGGTGGCTGGACATCCTAAATTTGCTCAAGCAAAGAGAGAAGAAAAGGCTAGATTGAAGCAGGAAAAGAAGCAAGCTACTCTGGATGCTAAAAAGACTAAACAAAAGAAAGAGCAAATTACTATCTTGGCCAAGCTACATGCTGTAAATTCATCACAACAAATTCCTTCTCAGCCATCTGAAGTTATTGAATCAAAGAAGCAAGTTGAACAACAGAAGAAATCTCCAAGAATCAAGGAATTGGCTAAAAGAACTAAAAGGAAACTGGACATAGTTGATAAGGAATTGGAGAATCAGTTTCCCAAGGAATCAACTTCAACTACAACTCAAGCATCAAAACCCTTTATGGTATTTGAAGATATCAAAGTGGTGGATCCTTACAGGAACATCCATGGTGAACCTATAGTGCCTAAGGATGAACCAGTAGAATGGGAGAACATATCAAATTCCTGACTTCTATTTGCCAATCCTCAACAAGCCAAAGAGAAAAAAGTCAAGAGCAGTCAAGAAAGTGAAGCTGTCACCTCTCAAATCCAAATCTCTAGTCAAAGCTCAATCTAAAGTCAGTAAGGGAGATTACATGTACTTGTGTGACATCAAAGAATTTTCAGATCTAAACCTCTATCTAGATGAACTAGATGAAGTGAGAGGAATTGATGCATACAGAAACCTACCTGAAAGGTTAGTGTTCAAGTACAAAGGAGGAAAGAAGATTCAATAGCCACTTCACAGGATCCTTCAAGAAAGCCAAGCTGTACTGATTAAAGTTTATCCATCCTTCAAGAAGAACTTTGGGTTCAATATAACTGCAAGAAGATTGGTATTGGAGAAGATTGAAGAACTAAGGAGTGTTAGAGCTAAAGATGCACTCCCAAAGACTCTAATTATCCCCTACACAGGGAGAAGAGTGCATCTAAGGCCCTACTGGTTGATGGAGTTCATGGATGACAAAGGAGTGAGAAGATTCTTCAGACTAGAAGACCAATTGAGCATCTCCGGCAATGAGACTCTTTTGGAATTGCAAGGAAAGTTAAATCTCTCAGAATCTGATGAACTGGAATTCCACAGGCAGCTCCAAAATCAGATTGAGGAAAACAACAGAAAGTTTGGAAAGAGATCCAGACCTTCAAGGAACTAGACAAATCTGCTCAGGCTAGAGGAGCATCTTGAAAATGACTGTGAGCAAAACTTTGTACATTTTGTTAATTAAAGCACTTTTCAGTATTATCTACTGTCTTTTAAAAGTTGTATTTTTAAGGTGTTTTGTTATCATCAAGTGTCTCTTAATTTATGGCTACAGTTCCAGTAGACATAAATTGGGGGAGATTGTTGTGTATATGTTGTGTACTTGATGATTTTATGAACAAAACACCTTGGTAGATTTTACTTAGTGAAATTATGTAGCACTCGACGGATAAGGTTTATAGTCCCGACGGATGACTCAATATAGTCCCGACGGATGATGACTTATTATCCATCGAGTGAGTAGCTTATGTAACAATAAGTCTGAATTGGGGGAGATTGTTGTGTATATGTTGTGTACTTGATGATTTTATGAACAAAACACCTTGGTAGATTTTACTTAGTGAAATTATGTAGCACTCGACGGATAAGGTTTATAGTCCCGACGGATGACTCAATATAGTCCCGACGGATGATGACTTATTATCCATCGAGTGAGTAGCTTATGTAACAATAAGTCTGAAGCACATTTCTGCATACACATTGTTTAGAATCTGTAGTAGTACTTAAGACATGTTGACTTTAGTTAGATATGCAGAATAGGTTGATTAATTGTACATAGATGATGTCTTGTAACTCTGCATAAGTGAAATAAAGTCAAGTGCCTGATTGCTACCCGACAGATGAACAAACAATGAATTCGATGGATGATCAACAACTCGACGGATGATCAATATCTCAACGGATGATCATGAACCTGACGGATAAAGAATTCAAATATCTGTTGACAGTGACAACACAGTCACATGCGTCGAGTGGATGCAAATGGAATGTGGTAGCCTATTCAACTGGGTTTTCGAGAATAAAGAAGCATTGCCATTTATATGCTATTATGAAGATATTCAAAGATGCTGGAATAGAGTAATGAAGTAGCATTGTAATGGACTAGATAGTTTTTGTTTTATTAACCTATCTCATTATTTTGTAATCTTGGTGATATATATAAACCAAGAAGTAGCAACTAAGGAACCATCGAATCTGAGAAACAAGTAGAGAAACATTTGTAAGCAGAATCCTTAGCATTTCTCTGTATTCTTAGTTGTTCAATTATTGTAAGCAGCTATGAGCATTTTGCACACAAGGTTCTCTCGATATATAATATATATCTCTGGTGGAATCATTCAAATCCACCATAAAGTTTTTAAAGACTCTTGTTTTTAATTACTTGTATTTTGATTCATTTAAGTAACTATTCCGCATTGTGCTAATCAATTCACACTTATATATATTCGAGTTAGAACATTTTTATTTCAAGAAAAAGTTTCAAGAATTCCATTCAACCCCCCTTCTGTAATTCTTGTCATATTGTTAAGGGACTAACAATTGGTATTAGAGCAAGCTCTTAACTTATAAAGAGTTTAAGATCAAAACAATACAGCAAGATGAACAAGAAGGATGTTGGAGTCAAGATCCCTTTTCAGGATAAAGATAATTACCACCATTGGAAGGTAAAGATGCATCTTCATTTGCTTTCTCAAGATGAGGCCTATATTGACTGCATAGAAAGAGGCCCTCATGTTCCAATGAGAGCTGTAACATGAAACAAGCCATCAGTCCCCAAGCCAAGGCATGAATGGTCTGATCCTGACATTAAACAAGTCAGGAAGGATAAAAAGGCCATGAATATCCTGTTTAATGGAGTTGATGGAGATATGTTTGACAACATTATCAACTACCAAACTGCCAAGGATGTTTAGGATACAATACAGATCATCTGTGATGGCACTGAGCAAGTTAGAGAAAACAAGATGCAGCTCCTGATTCAGCAATATGAGCATTTTTATAATGAAGAAAGTGAGTCTCTCACTGACATTTTTAGTAGGTTTCAAAAACTACTAAATGCTCTAAAGTTGCATGGAAGGGTCTATCAGACAAAAGACTCCAATTTAAAATTCCTTAGATCTCTTCCAAAGGAATGGAAACCAATGACAGTCTCATTAAGAAACTCACAAGATTATAAGGAGTTTACTTTGGAGAGACTGTATGGCATCCTGAAAACTTATGAGCTTGAAATAGAGCAAGATGAGAGGATGGAGAGAGGAAAGAAGAAAGGAGGATCCATTACACTAGTTGTTGAATTGGAAAAAGAGAAGGAACTGAAGATGGAAGCTGTTGAGTCAACTTCAAGGGTCTGTGAAAGCAAGGGCAAGGGGCTTGCAGCTGAAAATGAAGATTCTTTGAGCCAAGATGACATGGAGGACATTGATGAACACCTAGCATTTATTTCCAGGAGAATTGCTATGGTACCTCTAGTAAAACCTTGCTTCAGTAGGAATTCTGACAGTGTGTCATACCAAGCTCTAGGTGCCTGTTTTAGTCCATATAGAGCCTTGAGTAACTTGTACACAAAATTTGGAAATTCTGGATCTTCAAATCCAGGTGGCTATTGCACATAAACTTCTTCTTCTAGCTCACCATTCAGGAAGGCACTATTGACATCCATTTGATACACCTTAAAATTTGAATGTGCAGCGAATGCCAGAAAAATTCTTATTGCTTCAAGTCTTGTAATTGGAGTAAAAGTTTCATCATAATCAATTCCACCCTCTTGTGAGTAGCCTTTTACAACCAACCTTGCTTTGTTTCTGGTGACTATACCATTTTCATCCATCTTATTCCTAAACACCCATTTTGTTCCAATTATGCTCCTATTCTTTGGTGCAGGAACCAGTTTCCAAACTTTGTTCCTTTCAAACTGATTCAGCTCTTCCTGCATGGCAAATATCCAATCAAGATCTAGTAGAGCTTCGTCAATTTTCTTAGGCTCTACTTGAGACAGAAAATATGCATGTAGGTACTCATTAGCAGTTGCACTCCTAGTCCTCACACCAGCAATAGGATCACCAATGATTGCTTCTCTAGTGTGACTTCTATCCCACTTCCTTGTATGAGTTTGTTGACTTGTGCCTTCATCATTTTCTTCATGGTTGGTATGACTGTTGGATCCTTCTTCTCTTTCTCCCCCTGAGTTTGTGCTATCAAATTCAGGTGTTTGAGATGAGCTTCCATTTTCATGATTTTTCTGTTGAGTAGTCTCTTTATTTAATATTTGTTATGCATTAACTTCATCTTCCCCATCAGAATCACTATCAATGTTGAGGTTATCAAATGCAAGGACTTCAGCTTCATAATCATCAAGGCATTCCAAACAGGACACTTGTCATCATCAAAAGTCACATCTGTGCTCTCCATAATCTTCTTTTGATCTAACACATAGACCTTGTAGGCAGTTCTCTCCAATGAATATCCCAGAAAAATAGCTTCAAAGACTTTTGAGTTAAATTTTCCCACATATTCAGAGTTGTCTTTCAAAATATAACACTTGCTTCCAAACACATGAAGATGCTTTACAGTAGGCTTTCTCTTAGACATGATTGAGTAAGGTGATTTTCCATGTGCCTTGTTAAAGAGGTATCTATTCTGAGTGTAATAAGCAGTGTTAACATCCTCCTCCCAGAAACTTGTTGGCAGATTGGCGTCTTGCAGCATTGTCCTAGCAGCTTCAACTAATGTTCTGTTCTTTCTCTCAACTACTCCATTTTGTTGAGGTGTTCTAGCAGTTGAGAATTCTTGAACAATGCCTTTTCCTTTGCAGAATTCATTCAAGGTAGCATTTATGAATTCTGTTTCATTATCACTTCTCAATCTTTTTACACAGTTGTAATATTCAGCCTATTTTTCTATCTTCTTGATGTGCTCAATTATGATATGTGGAGTTTCATCTTTAGAGTGCATAAACTCTACCCAAGTGTATTTTAAGAAATCATCGACCATCAAAAGTGCATATTTGTTCCTTGAAATAGATAAGACATTTACTGGCCCAAACAAGTCCATATGAATTAGTTGCAAAGGAGTACTTATAGAATCACGGTTTTTGACTTGTGACTTGATCTTTTCATTTTTCCTTTCTGACAAGCTTCACA
Organism: Apium graveolens; assembly: GCF_009905375.1. Classification (NCBI taxonomy): domain Eukaryota; kingdom Viridiplantae; phylum Streptophyta; class Magnoliopsida; order Apiales; family Apiaceae; genus Apium; species Apium graveolens. The sequence goes on along the minus strand of NC_133653.1, from coordinate 227,660,781 downwards.
AACTTCAACTTGAGCAAACTCCAATCTCGACATGTCTCTTACCAACTCCTTTTTGACGAAGGTGTTAATTGCCTAGAAATTCAAATGAGACAGCTTTTTATGCTAGAGCTTGCTTTATTTTTCTGATGCCTTGGTGTAGAAGCAACAAACACCATCCTTATTTGTTGAGTCAAAATCTGCAATAAACAAGCTTCCTTTCCTTGCTCCTTTTAGAGCAGCTTCACCAGTTTTTTTGCTGATGGAAGTGCAATCTTCTTTGTTGAATAAAACTTTAAAGCCTTTGTTTGCAAATTGGCTAACACTGAGAAGATTCACTTCAAGACCAGCTACCAGTGCTACATCATCAATGACAATATTTTTAGAAGCAATCTTGCCATATCCCATTGTGAATCCTTTGTTGTTGTCTCTAAAGGTCACCAAAGGGCCAACCTTCTCCTCAAATTGTGATAGCAGGGCTTTATCACCTGTCATATGCCTGGAACATCCAATATCTATGATCCAGATGACTTTCTTCACTTTGCCCTGCAAACAATGAGGTTTAAGTGTTTTTAGCAACCCAAACAGTGTTGGGTACTTTCTTCTTGTTAACTGATTTAGCAGAAGTAGAATGAGTAGTTTCAGATAAAATAAAATTCAATGGCGGTTGTGCATTTTCCCTATCTGATGTAGACCCAATTTTTACTTCTTTAAGGTCTACTCTCAGTTTGTGACAACTCTTCATCACTTTCAAGTTGCAAGGGATGCAGTCAAACTTATCACAGAATGAGTAGGGATTATTTGAATCTGTTTCATTGTATTTGCATGCTCCTTCAGTTGGCTTGCTAACAACCTTTTTACAAATGTGAGTTGGATGATTTACAGAGCCACATTTTTCACACTTCTTTCTAGGAGCATCTGCATGATAAGCAAAATTATTCCTTTTGTTTATCCCTATTTTCCCATTCCTACTTTTCGTCTTCTTTATTGCATCTTTAATCTTGATTTCTTTGACAGGAGTCTTGGTGCTTTGATTGTCCATGAGATTTTCTTCCGTCTTAGAAGATTGAGTTGAGTTTGCACTTTTCCTTTCATTATCCTCATCTGCAATTTCTTGCTTGATAATCAACTCTTCTTCACTGAAGTTTACTTTACAAGCCTTGAACACAGGTGACCCAACCTTTTTCAGCATTGCTAGAACATTTTCATTTTCTGTTGCTTTTCCTTTGTCACTTGTTTTTCTTCTTGATGTTCAAGGCATCATAATTAAGACCAATAGCAATGTTTGCACATGGTTTATTTTTCTCATGGTACTGAACAACCAATTCAGATGCATTCCTGAAGGACTTCAACTTTACTTTATTCTTTTCCAGCTTCTCCCCTAGCACTGCTTCAATTTCATTTGCACACTTGAGCTTGTTCTTTAGATATGCATTTTCTTGTCTTAAAGCTTCAAACTCCACTATTAACAATTTAGTTCCTTCTTTTTCACTCTCAAGCTTCTCATTCATTTTTGTCAATCTGCTCACTTCTTCATTTGAAGCCACCATGCTTGTATGAATGTGAAACATCTATGTGCTCATCTTTTCAACAGTTTCCTTATATTGATTCATATTTAAGTCAATGGTGGTAAGAGTTGGTACCTGTGATTTAGGTGAGGATGATTTTCCTTACTCCAAGGCCATGAGTGCATAGTTTCCAAATTCTTCATCTTCATCATTTTCAGAGTCATCCCAACTTTTACCCTCTATAATATAAGATCTTCTTTGTTGTTTCTTCAGAAGAGCTTCATACTTTGCTTCAATTTCAAGATAAGCTTTATCCTTCTTTGCTTTCTTGGGTTTCCTACATTTTGTAGAAAAATGGCCTGGTTCATCATAATTGAACCATCTTATCTTAGATATGTCAACATATCCAGTTTTGTAGCCATTCTTGCTATCAGAACTGTACTTCTCTTTTTCTTTCCAGCTGTTCTCTTTTTTGAAAGACTGTCCTTTGCTCTTGAAAAATCTTGGCTTCTTTACTCTAATGTTAGAGAATTTTCTAGCCAAATAAGCCATTGACTGATCTAGCTCATCCAGTTCTTCAAGAGTGTAGAACTCATATTTTTCCAATTCCAGAATGACTTATTCGTGTGAATCATTTGTTCTTTCCTCACTTGTTGAGGCAACTGGAGTTTGAGATCTTGGTTCGTCATCAGATGTTTGGCTTTCATTTACAATTTAAAGCACTTGAGCCATCCACAACATGTCCTTGACCAGATCTCAATGATTTCCTTTGAATCATCTCTAGTTCATATATTTTGAGAATTCCATATAGAACTTTCAGTGTTATTCTGCTCAAGTCCCTCCCTTCCCTGATTGCTGAGATTTTCTGTTCTAAATGATCACGGAGAGTAAGAAAGAATTTAGGTTCACTTCTTCAGCTTCATAGTATTTGTCATGAAGTTGCAAGTCATTTATCAGCTTACTGAATCTTTCAACCACATCAGTAATGCTTTCCTTTGGCTTTGCCATAAAACCCTCATACTGTGAAATCAGTATTCTTCTTTGGTTTGACCTAACTTCTTCAGTTCCCTCACAGTGTATCTCAATCTTTTCCCATATTTTCTTGGCAGTATCACAGTTGACAATGTTGTTGTACATCACATTGTCAAGTGACTCAATCAATATTAATTGCAAGCTATTATCCAGGGAAACTTTCTCTTTTTCAGGCTCAGTATACTCAGAAGAATCTTTTGGAGCATAATGAGCTGGGATAACCATATCTCCATCTGTAGATTTCTCAAATCTAACCATAGGAGTGAAGGGCCCATTCTTGAGGATCTGAATGTAGAGGGGATTGGTCATCCTGATAAACAACATCATTTTCTTTTTCCAAATAGTGTAGTTAGCTTTGCCAAAGGTAGGGATTTTGATGCTACTGATTTTCTGTGTATTCATTCTTCCAAGATCTTGAATCTATTTACTTTCAGATTTTTCTCTGATACCACTTGTTAGGAAATGAATAATACACAGAGGGGGGTGAATGTGTTTTACTGTTTTTAGGCTTTTCTTGAATATTTTTGGCTTGGTTGAACAAAGTAAATTTAATCTTGTAGAAATGTGTTACTGCAAGAATTGAGACATGCAAGAATAAGGAACACGGATCTTTTTCAAAACTCACTTAATATCAATGTTCTTCATGTCACAAGTTAGTAGTGCACCTAATATTACATTGTTTCCACCACCACCTGTGTGGCGCCCTCCAAACCCGGGTCAGAAGTTTGGGGTCCACAACACAAACACGTTATATTAACCTGTATACCAAATATTATTTATAGTGACCCTGCTTCATAAAACCACGGATCGCAACAGGTTAAAGTATGAAAACAAGCCACAATCTTAACCTTTATTACAACGTACCAAATCCCAATTAATTTAACTTACAATTGATAATAAAATCATTCTTACAATCTGACTATCTCTATACCGCATGAAGCTTCTACTAGCTCGATTCAACCCGATTGGAACCTTAACCCGCACTTTGGACTGAGGAACTTCACTATCATCCATATCCTTTTTAACTGTAAAATATACAAAAAGTTTCGCAAGAGTGAGCTAACTAGCTCAGCAAGTCACAATAACGATATCTGAGGTTAAACAATACTCAAATGAGATAATTCAGAGGAATCAAGTTTCTTTTTAACTAGTCATTAGAATTGGATATTCATTTTAAGTTTTAAAATTAAGGTTAGGCTACTGATCAGTCACGCACTAACCCCGAGCAAAGCACACATCACTGCTCTAATTACTGGATCCGAGGCACACATTGGCCTAACTTAACCATTTGTATGGTCTGACCACGAATCTGGTCCACATATATAAAAACTATCCAATCCTAAAGCAGTTCAATATGACAAACAATATAATTCAATAACACAAGATCATAATCAATGATGATTAAACATTTGCATAAAAACGTAAGGAAACTCATGGATATCTCAAGGTATATCAGTTTATGTGTAATAAACGGTTTTCAGTTTGTAGGTATCAAACCAGTAATGAATTCTCAAGATATGATTCTTTGATGTTATTAAAAATGATTGGAGTATAAAAGTTTCTGTGTTTTCAAATCATTCTCTTTTAGTGTTTGATGTTTGGTAGTTATACCTTTGGGGAGTAGTATCATATTTGTGTGATTTGGTATCTGAGGATCCACAAAGAATGGTTTACGAAGAATAAGGCTTACGGCTCAAGATCAAGAAAATCAGGGTTCGAGGTTAAATGGTTTAAAGCTCTTATAATATAAAACATGAGTTATTTTGTATAATAACGACATGTTATAAAACAGTTCGAAAACATTGGTTATATATATCTTGAAGCAAAGTTCAGAAGTACTTGCCTTACAAGGCTTTATAACTATTACTGTTCAACTTGGAGCCGACTCTGCTGCTCAGGTTCTAACGTTCAACCACTAGATCCCATTGGATTCAACTTTGACACTCAGGTTTTTCTGTTAAAACTCTATTGAGCTCGTCGACTAACCACTATGTTATCTTCAGTCCATCATCCACTTTCAGGTTCCCGACTATAACCTACAGGATCGAAATACCCTATGTTAGACGCTCAGTTATGCTTGACATATCCTTGCTAACAACCTACCCATACTGTAACATATTCCGACTTATAATTATTCAGGTTATAATAACACAAACAACAATTAAGGTTTCACGTTCTTGAAATCGGTTCAGTGTTCATTTTTAGAAAATACGTAAACTTATCATCTTACGAAATTAGGGTTACTCATTTTCGACAGAACATTCACCAAAATATACAATCAAGCTTGTATAAGGTATAAGTATATATATTCACTCGACATCCCGATAATTATCGGATACGCTCACGTATTTCCATAGTTGTTTTCCCAGAAATCGGGCAGCGCCTCCTTTGTTTATCTAGACTACCCGTCGAAACAGTTCGACGTCACAATCAACAGACAATCCAACAATTAATCCAATAATCACAAATTCCCAATCACTAGTATTATTCAATTATTACTATTATTCGTATTGTTATATAATTATTCATATTAGGACTCAGAATTAGCTCATCACCGTCCACCGTCGGCTCGCTAAAGCTCATCGCCGACGGCGATAAAATTCGCGGGTTTCCAAATACATCGGACATCCTTCGCGAATTTCATCGATTATATTCTATAATTCTGCCCAACAATCCTTTTACTTCACGAATTATTACAAGGAATCTGCAAAAATTAAAAGTCCAGTTAGTAAATAACTGAACAATCAACGCACAGCACCCTCGCCACGCGCCACGCGCGGCAAGGAAGAACAACAGAGATGGAGGAACAAAGTTACAGAGCCACAGCCACATAATTCGACCAAATCCTATGCACACATATTAGTAAATACAGGTATATACACATATGTATACACACATAAAAGGAATTCAAAACGGAAACAGCCGACCCCGCTGGAATTCCGGCTGCGACGGCAGCTTACCGGAAACGGAGAGAACAACCCGCATAAACAGAGAGCAGGCGGCAAAGACACAGGGGAAAGGAAGGAAAAAAAAAGAAAACAGCCGAGAGGAAGGGACTGCAGAGATCGATCAGAGAGAGACACAAGAAGGAGGAGACGAGATAATTTTTATTTCTAGCAATTGTTGCTATCCTGAGTATAAAACACGTGTCATGAATAAAAGACACGTACCCCCTATTAGACGACATTCTTAATTCTAATATTAAATTGCAATTTTAACGATATATATAACGTATGAAATTTACCAAAACAGTTCCCAAAATATCCTTAAAATTTCGGAGATATTCAAAAGCCGATAAAATGAAACTTTCGTAATTTTTAAAGCATTTATTGATCGCGCAATATATCTGCATTTCATAATTAATAACCAAGCTGTACTTAAAACAAATTCAGAAAATTACAAAAATAGTCTTAAAATATTACAAATATCCCGAAGTTTACAAAAACATAAATTTCGTAATTTTAAAATAATTTCTGAAAAGCAATTTATACCCAGTTTTAACAAATAAACGAATCAACGCGCGGGTGAAATAAATCCCGAAAATTTCCAAAATAATTTTAAAATTCTCGGAATATTCCAAACTTAAATAAATATGAATTTCCTAATTTTTGAAGAATTTTAGAATTAAATATGGATTTTATCATTAAACATACTCAGAAAATCATTTAAAAATAAATGATTAAAGAAATATGGATTTCTCAATTTTATAAAATCCTAAAAATTATTATTGCAATTTATAAAATCATAAAAACAATTTAAGAAACGTTCCCAATATTTATGCAAATAAATTTGCACTAATCCACTTTTGAAAGTGAAAACAATTCAATACGATCCCATAATTAATCGCACGGACAACCCGGTACACTATAAATCACATATGGATAATAATCAAACAACAAATAGCGATCAAAACCAACACACATATCTTATTTATTTAATAATTTCCATAATCATCACATATTTAAATAATTCAAAAATACACGGGTCGTTATAACCTGCACCCACAACTTATCAAAAAAATGCACTAAAATTGAGTATTGTTTGTGCTAATGCGGTTGGTGTTATGCCCAAATATTGGTATAAACATTATTCATGATAAGATTGGATAAAATAGTTAAAATTGAGGTATAAATGCCTAAAATTAAGGAATAGATAAGGTTACCTTCCTTATGGAAGGAAAGTATGCGCACCTTATATATAGGAAGGATGTGCACTATATTATGGATGATTGATAGAAATATGCCCCAGTAGGTATGGAAGGAGCGCCCTCAGCTTCTGAGGGAGGAGCGCCTTGTTGGTTGGAAGGAAAATACGTGGGAATTCATTATAGGATTGGCCCTTTCTACTTTTTGAAAGAACTTAGGGTGCGCCCTAAAGTCAAGAATGGAAGGAGTTCAATATGGTTGCATAGACAGGCTCTTTGGAGGACTCGAAGAAGATGGAGATTATTATTACTAACCTATTTGATGCAGGTACTCTATTGAAGAACTCCTTCTTGTAGTGCATCTACAGAAAGGCGGTGTCCGTGGTCAGAGACCTCCAGAGGTATGCCTGGACGGAAGGCCTCCTCCTGTAGGCAATGGGTGTCCTAATTGGGGATGAGGGGTGAATCTCGAAGCCGCGGACGAGCCTTGGGCCTTTGTGGCTGGGCCTCATCAGCGGACTTTCCTAAAGCTAGTAGAAGACGGTTTTCAGTGGGTTTCTGTTAGGAAATGAATAACACACAGAAGGGGGCGTGAATGTGTTTTACTATTTTTTGGCTTTTCTTGAATGTTTTTGGCTTGGTTGAACAAAGTAAATTTAATCTTGTAGAAATGTGTTACTGCAGAAATTGAGACATTCAAGAATAAGGAACACATATTTTTTTCAAAACTCACTTAATTTTGTATTAAAATTAAGAATATTTTGCTACAAAATTTCTAGGCTCTTTTATGTTAAAGAGCTTAGCTTCTCTCTTGAGAGTGTTACAAGATTTCTATCTAAATTGTTGCAACTGACTAAAGGACCAGTGTTGACTTTATAATTCAGTTAGCTGCTGGTTTATACAGTTTACAATAAGATATGCTATTAGCTTATTTAAACCGTCACTTGTCATTTATATTTATAGAAAAGTAGATCTTCCATTTCTGGCTTATCATATCTTTAGCATCCTGTGATAATTTTAATCTTTCTTTGTCAGTTAATCTTCACCATTGATCTTGCACATTCTTCAAGTTGCTTTTTGTGGACTTGTCAATTCAGCTGGTTGGATTGTTTGTTGATTGTTAATCTTGGATATTGAACTGATCTGCAACTTTGTACTTTGAGATTTTACCTCGAGATCTCCAGTTTAGGTCTATAGAGAACTTGACATCTCGATAAGTATATTGGCTTATCGAGATCTCTAGTACTCTATATTTAGTTTGGCTTGTAGAGGTCTTCAGTTCTTTATAAGAGAATTTAGGTTTTTCGAGATCTTTAGTCTTCATATCTTCACTTTAACTTATCGATAACTCTTAGTTCTCTAGTGGCTTCTTGACTTGTCGATATCTCAGAGTTCTCTAGTCAATTTTAACTTGTCGATATCTCAGAGTTCTCTAGTCAAATTTAACTTGTCGATATCTCTGAGTTTTCTAGTGAATTTTGACTTATCGATATCTCTGAGTTCTCTGGTGGAACTTGACTTATCGATAACTCAAAGTTCTCTAATGAATGTTGACTTGTCGATAACTCTGAGTTCTCTAGTGAATAAATGACTTGTCGATATCTCCAATCTTCATGTCTTCAATTTGGCTTGTCGATATCTCTGATTTCTCTATAAGCTTTCTGAGTTCTCTATAAGCCATTATGGAGTTCTCGAATGACTTCTCTATAACATTAAATCTGTGACTTGTAGAGATCTTGACTTAGAGTATTTTTCCTAAAATAGATTTTTTCAACTCCAAGCTTCTTCATAATTCTTCTGAGGCATGATCTTCTTGATCTTCTTCTAGATAGAATCATTAGGTTTGATACTGTTTCAAGAAAAAGACTCAAGTCTGCTTCTTTGCATTTTTACAAACTTTAAGTGTTACAAGTACAAATACAAATTAAGATAACAATACAACTTACTTAGGGTTGACAAATATGACTTAGTCTTATTGAGATATAGGCATGTCTTGCACAACAATCTCTCCCAATTGGTGAGAAGATTACTTAACACACATTCATGCTTGTTAACAAGACTAACCCCAAGCTTAATAGATTATGAAAGGTAACAGTTCATTATTCTCCTTAGACCAGATGTCCATTTAGCTTTGCTTCACACTTTGATCTGGAACCTAATGAAATTGTTATTTTCAGTAATTTTTGACATCGTCACTTATATATTACAGTTTCTCATTGGACCTCGGGACAAGAGATCTAAGCCAGGTTTCTTGTTCCCCAAGAACTACGTTAGATTGATTCCCTATAAATAGGGATACATAGATAAATTGCAAGGGGTCAGAAGCGAGAGCACAAAGGAGAGACCACTAACCCTAAGCGATCTCAGCCACCAATAACCACCACCAAATACTGTTCATCAAATCCATCGATTACTGTTCACGTTTCCGACGAAGAACCACCGTCACAGATCTTGTTTCCGGCTATGAACCTTAGACTTTGTTGCTCCCAAATTCCTCCGTCAACAGTTAGCATCCCGATAAGGCAGGTAGGCGGATTAGTTGCTTCATAATGGAAGCCATGCTGCAAACTCATCGAAGGCCTAGTCAATATCGAGGTTGTGTTTATTTTTGCACTGCAATCAAAGCCAATGCATTTGGTGCTAAACTTAGCCTTCATGTGTCCTTGGTTATGTTGATCAATCACTGCCAAAAGCAACCTCTCCAGGGTTCTGATGTGAAACTTAGTTTATTTAATTCATTAACTAAATAAATTTATTTGTATCGGTACTACTAAGATTTCTTTAAAAAAAATTGATATGCAGAACAATTTGTCACATTTATTCACTATAATATGTAATAGAAATATCACAAAAGGGTGCATCCAAACACCGGAAAAAGTGGCATTTCCGGTCAGCATGTGGCGCCCTCCAAACCCGGGTCAAAAGTTTGGGGTCCACACACACGTACCTTATTTATAACCTACTTATAACAATAATAAAGATAATAATAATAATATGCAGTGATCCTACTTACCAGCTACCACGGACCGCAACAGGTTAAAGTATGCACACAAGCCAAACACACCTATTTATATTACAAACGTTCAAATCCCAACTATCCAAACTCAGAACTGAGTATTAAACATTATTACAAACTTTTACAAACTTAAATTACTCCAAAAGGTGCCTACTAGCTTAACTTGATCAACCTGAACCCCTAGCTCTCACGCTGGACTGGGGATCCTCGTTACCAACTGGTTCCTTCTTAACTGGAAAAGAACATAAACAATATCGCACAAATGAGCTAACTAGCTCAGCAAGTCACAATGACAAAACTGAGAATAATGATCATCAAATGGAAAGGGTTATGATATCGAGTGAATAATGAATTATGATTTAGAATTGGATATTATATTTTCATTTTAAAAACCAAGGTTAGGCTGATGATCAGTCACGCACTAACCCCGAGCAAAGCACACAACACTGCTCTAACTACTGGATCCAAGGCACACATTGGCCTAACTTGACCATTATTGGACGTTCAATAATGAAATGGTTTCAATCTTCATAAGGATCAATATGGCATTTTCAAAGATTGGATGTTAGGTAATAAAAGAATTGGATAACAAAGGAATCAATGTTTCAGGGTTACCAGGAATTGGTCTTTCAAATCATAAGGTACAATGGTTTGAGTATATAGTAATTCGATTCAGTGTTTGGTATTTAGTTTGTATGTATTTATGGAGTAGTATCGTATATCTGTGGTTCGTATTTGGGTGTACAACAATCAACGGTTTAGAAAGAATAAGGTTTACGGCTCAAGATCAATAACTGGAATCAGGGTTTTGGGTTCAGTGCTTCAAAGCACTTGCAATATAAAACATGACTATCAATCCACTACAATATATCTCGAGAAAGTTCAGAACACTTGCCTAGTATTAGCTTGCTATACTTCTCTAACTTTCAATCACAACCGTCTACTCCTCGACTATCTGTTTCCCTTTCCTATGCCTTGCCTCTTATGCTCACATATTATAAGCATCTATCAATATTCAACTCATACGATTCTATTCGACATATACTTCTATCTACCATTCGTTTCACCCAAATCCGATTAACGGATTGAAAGTTATACTATAAACAAGTAAACATCGAATATATATACCGACAGTCAACCAACAAGTCACAAATAACATATAACACGTTAATAATCAATGATATATCATTTATAATGGAGTCTCGGGTCATAAACATGTTTTCGGGTATTTAAAATGATTTTTAAAACATTTTTCGGAATTAAAACGGGTCGTTGGATCAATTTCGGAGTAATAAACAGGGTTCGGCTGGCCAAATCTGGCTTCAAAACAATTTTATAATAATTATCGAGTCTTGAAAATAATTTAAAATAATATTTTAAAGCTCAAAACTATTTTTCGGAATTTTTAAATCATTTTTAAATAATTAAATATAATTAAATAATTAATTAAAATCAATTAATAATTAATTAAATCAATTAATCAATTAATTTTCGAATTAATTGACCAATTAATCAATTAAATATTAACTGAAATTAATTAACTAATTAATTCAGATTTATTTTTGAATTAAAAATAATTTTTGGAATTAAAATAATAATTTTTAGAATTTTTAGAAATTAAAAACGGATTTTTATAATTAAAATAAATAGAAAATATGATTTTTTAAATAATTTTAAAACAGGAATCCAAAATATGCAAATTCTGGAAAGTTCAGGGACTGAAATTCACCATCTTCAAAAGTACAGGGACTAAACTACAATTTTACAGTCGAGTCGCCGGAAAATACGGGGGTGGCCGGAGAACACGATTCCGGCATCCTCACCCCACAATCTACTCCAGATATAATCTATAGATAACCAGGAACACAACCATGCAATCAAATCACATCAATAATCCTTGTCTTGGCCGGAAAATGGCCACGAACATCGCCGATTTCCGGCGAATTGACGAAAACTTCAAAACACAACTCCCTTCGATGCAGACATCCTCTGTTAACGAGCTATATACCAATCGATTGCAAATTTCATAAGGAACACAACCCACTATAACACAACAGCTAATAACCCCTAAATCAAAAAGGCCCAAATTTCAATTAAAAACATTCATACGGGTTATAAACCCTAATTTTAAAATTCGAAGATTAAACTCAATTTTGAACATGTTATTGAACTCCAAATCAGTCATATGACATATGAAAATCATCAGGAAAACAAGCTCTACAACATGCAATCATCAAATCATTCAAACAATCATCCGAACAAAAATTCATATTTTTAATAAAAATAATTCGAAAATAAATAAATTTCCAGAAAATAAACCTTTGATTCTGCATGTGTATGGATCACAGATTCTGGTAGAGCTCTTCAAGACCTTCAATTTGGTTATTCGAGCTTTCCAAACAAAGATCAATAACACTTTCAAAAGTTGGTTTGATTTTCAGAAGATTATATGAATATAAGTATTTTCTCTGGAAAATTATATAATTACTGACTGCAAATGATTTTTGATACGAAATAAAATACGGTAAAGGCTATTTATATTTACGGAAAATTAGTATCCCGATGGATCATTCCAGATACAAAATGGTACGTTTATTTATAAAAACTGATCCAAACGGTATCGATTTTCGGGATAAATATCCAAATCGGTACAATTTGTACTGCGGTCTTCGTCTCAGCGCCTGGTTACACGTGTTACGAGGTGATAATTGTGATAGTTTAATAAAAAGATCCCGTTTATCGAAAATACGAGTTTTATTGATTTACCGAAACGAATAATGTATCGAAAATGTTGCGCCGGGACCCGCGCAGGACGCGCCGGATCGAAAAAGTCGAAACATGAAAAATGCTCGGAATATTGTAATTAGGTTAGGAAGGAGTTCTCGGAAGAGTTTCGGATTATAAATACGTAAAAACGGATGACGTCGGTTGGTTCCCGTTTGTATAAAATAGTTTTTTAATACTCGGAAAAAGATTTTATAAAATCTATATATTTCCTATAAAATCATAAATCAACATAAAAATAATTAGGAAGATATGACAATTATCTATATTTTATTTTGGACATATAAAAATTAAAATACTCAATTAATATTATTTTTAAACATCCAAACACATTAACACTTAACAAATAATTCACAGAATAGATACTGAACACATATAATAATTATTTATTAGCAAAATAGTTACACGATATATCCCAGATATTACACAGCACAAGTAAGAAATTGTCGACCTGCATTTGTATTTGTCCATACTGTAATAACAAAAATCACCTATAACTAGATTATGAAAATAGTGAGGGAGAGGTATTAAATTGAGACTGATATAAGTACAAAGAAGAAGCAGAAGAGGTTATATAGACAATTTATTCCCGATCTATCGCTGCACAATTTAACGTTAACTATGACATTTGACGGAAGGGGTGCACATTGAAATGGCGGGTTGGAATTGATGGGTGCAACCTGAATTACCCAAAGTCCTAAAGTCCTAATATACATTTGTTTTTAAAATAAAATAAGAGGATATAAAGTGTAATTAACTCTAGAAAAATAGAAGTTCAGGAGGTGAAAAAACAAAGCCTTTTAGGGAAGAAATTGGATTAGCCTGTTTGTTGAATCTCAAAAGCATAGGCATTAGGAGGTTTTAGCTATTGCTATTTTATGCTAGTTGTTAATATGGCTTAACTATGAAAAACTCGGATGTATTATGTCATTATGAGGATTTTTGTAATTCTCATCGTATTAATTTTTGTAATTACCTTTTTTAATATAAATATGTTAATATAATAAAATTTTAATACTGAATCTAAAAATATATAAATAAGAGTAGATCGCTAAAATCAGTGTTTACCAAAAAAATAGGTATCGACGTCCCTATTTTAATATTTAGTCTATTATAATAAACTAGTCTCAAAACCTGTGTGATACATGGTTGTTTAATATAATTGTGATTTTATTATTTTAATTTCAATATTTTGTTAATTAGATTTGTTAAAATAGGCGGTATCTCAAATTAAGTATAATCGAATATATCTTTCATTAAATTATAATAGTTACTTATATTAACCATATTTTAAAATAAATGACTCCAGACCAAGTGAATATGTTTTGAAAAATATACCCCCGACCCAAATTAAATAAGTCATGTGTTTGATTAATACATTTTACTGCGTTTGATGTGAGATTCAAAACGGACAATACGAGTCGATATTTTTTTAACCGCGTAAGTATATTTATTATTTTATTTTAATTCGATACGACAAATTCAATTACTTATATTTAGTTTTTATGTTTGTTATTTTAACTTGTATTAATAGTATAATTTTGTTTAAATCTGGATGAATATTATATATTATTTTTTTTATCGGATCATTATAACTACCAACAAATTATCTTTCAATACAAATTTTGTTTTATTCAATAGTAAAACTTGTATTGGCCTAGGTAAATTGTATATGTAATTTTGTCTTGTTCGGAGGTATGTTACATATTTAATTTTATTTGTATTATTATTATTATTATTATTATTATTATTATTATTATTATTATTACTACTACTACTATTACTTTTTGAATAATAATAAATTTAGAGTATGACCAAAATACAGGTGATGAAACCGGACTATCAACAAAATTACATAAATTGCACAATTTTAGCCAGGATAAATTGCATAATTTTATTTAATCCTTGATGAATAATGTGTATAGATTATATTTGTATTTACATATCTATATTGTGAATAGTAATATATTAATAGATTTTTCTCCTTAAATATAATTATAAATTTGGAGGGTAACCAGAAGTATAAGTGACGGGATTACCGATAATTTTTTTATTATTTCGTTCTAAATATAATAGTATAGATACATAGATAAATAGATACATATAGTGTAAATAATATTTTATTAAATAGAATTGTTCGTAATTTGGAAATACGTGTTTTAGTCGGATAAAATAAAAATGGTTACGTGTTTTATTTTAAAAAAGTAATTGATATATGGACTAATTATTAGGTAAGAGTAATTAAGTAAATATTAAAATTACCAATTAAGCATAATTAAGTAAATTAACGAAGTACCGTATCAACCAAATTTTTAATGATAATAATAATGACCTCAATATATAATTAAACTTGATAAAATAATTTCAATTTAACATCAATTAAAATATTATAAAATTTAATATAAATTAGAATTTAAATCGGTGAATGAATTGATTTTAATATTAGCAGAAAAACCGATCTACCAGATTCGCGGGGATCGTTTTCTATATCTGATAACCCTAAAGAGGGAAGGCACACAGATATATAATAAACAATTATCTTCATGATTAAATCCAAAAATCAACATATTTCATTTAAATGTCTACAACCTCATAACAATACTCATATTGTGATCTGTTCCATAAACATTCTACTAATATCATAATTTAGCAATCATAAATTCAGAATAATACCTTATAAGTATCCTAGATCACCTATGGCTGTCAACCTGTCTTGGCTCTCTTTCCCTTCTCGCTTCCTTGCTTTGGGATATAGCCTGACCTTGGGATCGCCTGGGATATCCTCTAAAACACTTAATAAAATATTATATCTGTCTTAACAATTACTAAACATAGATATAGTATAATATTTACTTCGATCTCACAATATTTTCTTGTATAGAGATTGTAGAGTAAAGGGTTTAGCTACTCATAGAAAATTTATAAACAGCCATTTCTATTAATGAAAACTTTCGATATCCCTTAATGATTTACAAGATGGCTTTTATAGAGTTTTCCAATCTCTGTTGATTCTACTAATTTCTATTTCTAAGATTCCCTTTTAATTTCCTCCGTTCTTTTTCCTTCCTCTTTTTCAAAAGCTGAATCCACTTTCTGTAATTTGTCTGCCATTCCACCTTCTTTTTGACTTTAGAGATAAATTTTCTGGTAAATGTCCTTGTCTTTTCTGCTGTTGTCTTTTTCTTCTAGTAACCTTTCTTCTTTGTTGCTGCTGTCTTTTTCTTTTTCCTGAAAATTATTGATTTTTTACAGTCACCAATATAATTTGGGCCGTAGTGTCATTTGTAATATGTTTTCAGTCACCAATTCTTATTGGGCCGAAATATCATTTGTAATATGCTTTCAGTCACCAATTCTCATTGGGCCGAAATATCATTTGTAATATGCTTTCAGTCACCAATTCTCATTGGGCCGAAATATCATTTGTAATATGCTTTCAGTCACCAATTCTCATTGGGCCGAAATATCATTTGTAATATCCATAGGTCACCAATTCTCATTGGGCCTATCGATTCATCGTTATTATTACATTGTTAGGTCACCAAATTCTATTGGGCCTAACTTTCATCAAATAGTATTACATTGTATTATATGGTTAGGTCACCCTTTCAGGGCCTAACAAATATCTATGCAAAGGGATCAGAACATCCTTCTTCTTTTGTTGCTATATTCTTTAGAGTTGCCACTGGTCTCCGTCTTTGGCCTGATAATAAATTCTGATAAATTTCCTTTGTCTTCTGAGCGTGATTGTGCTTTAAATCTGATAATCTTGCATGCATTTCATTCAAAGTTGTAGTATCCCTGCTAATTATATCATTATTATAATAAATAGTTAGTATTTCTTCTGCCAATCCACCTTTACTTGTGCCAATGACACATGCCTTTCCTCCTCGTATCATATCTTCAAGTTTAGACTTCAATGTTGCTATGCCGATTGCTCTCTTGTTACACAACCAGTCGCCAAATTGCTCTATTGTACATGCCATGTCCGTCTTTAGGCTAGTATTTTCACCTTCTATAGTAGTATTCCTGCCATACTTAAATATTTGACAGAGTAATATGGGTTTTCCTGTTAAGTCAGTACAGGCATCAAAAACCTGTATACCATAAATTCCTCCTGGTCCGTATGAATTCATGTAAGATTGAAGGCTTTGTGTTATAGTTGATGGTAGTTGTGCTATACTTGATAAGGTTTCATCTACCATTATTTTGTCAATAAATCCTAAGAGTAATAAGTTTTTTACTACAGTTGAATCTGCGTTTTCCCTACAGATATACCTTGGGTATTTTCCAAATTTCCCATTTCTCAGGATTGTAGTATTGGTTTATAATCATAGTACTTTTGTATCTTTTCAAAGGACTCGGTATATTCTTTGGTAAAGGTTACACGATCTTTTAGGGTAATGGCGTTGATAGTATTATCTGGTATGGTTATTGTTTTGATAGTAGGAGTATTGGCTAGTCTTGATACAAAGGTTTCTGGGGTTTTTTGAAGGTTGTTTAATATTCTGAGTTTTCCTTTTAATGTAGTAGTAAGTTGGCTGATTTCTTCGTTAATAAAGTTTATCTGGTCATTCTTTTCCTTTATCTTCTGAATTACTTCTCCCACCTGTATCATAATACTGCTAATACTTTCCATTTTCCCTGCTAAGATAGTCTGCAAGAATATTTTTAGTACCTGATATATTTTTAATAATAAAATCATAACAACTAAAAAATGCTTGCCAATTTCTTCTTTTATTTAATTCTGGTAAAGGGTCAATTTTATTGAATATAAATGATCTTACTTGTGTATTATCTGTTCTTACAACAAATTTTGCAGGTAGTAAATGATAATGAAATCTTTTAATTCCTAATTTTACAGCTAATAGTTCCTTTTCATTAATATGATAATTCTTTTCATTGGGTTTCCACGTTCCAGCTGCATATCCACATATTAAAGGGTTTTCTTTATCAATATCATCTTTTTCAAAAGCTACTAATACTGCTCCCCATCCTATATCACTAGCATCTGTAAATAGTTCTAACTGATCACTATCTTTGGGTAATCGTAGTTTAGGTAAATTTTCTACCCTTGTTTTTAATGCTCTTATTGCATTTGTATGATCTTCCTTCCACTCAAAAGTTTTATTTTTCTTTATTAAATCTTGTAGTGGTTTTCTTAATTTTGGTAAATCTTTTATATAATCTGAAGCGTAATTTACTATTCCTAAGAATTGTTGCACTTCTTTTTTATTTTCTAAAATTTCTTTAAAATTCTTTATTTTTGTTGATATATGTTCTTGTAATTGAATTCCTTCAGAGTCTATAATATATCCTAAATATTCTATTTTGTGTTTAAATATTTCTGATTTCTTTTCTGATAATAATATTCCATGTTTTCTAATAGTCTGAATAAATATATCTAGATGTTTTGAATGATCTGTTAAATTATCACTAAATATTAATATATCATCTATATATACTAGAATAAAATCATTCATTTCTCTAAATATTTTATCCATTCTTCTTTGGAATATTTGTGGAGCTGTTCTTAATCCAAATGGTAGTACTATCCATTCATAATGTCCTTGTGGAACGCTAAATGATGTTAAACATCTAGATTCCTTAGTTAATTTTATTTGTCAGTATCCACTTTTACAATCAAATTTACTAAACCATTTTTTATTACTCGTTTGGTTGATTAAATTTCTTTTATATGGTAAAAAATATCCATTAAATATAGTCTTTTTATTTAGTTCTCGATAATCTATTACCATTCTAGCTTTTCCTCTTTTTACTTCATTATGATTTCTTACTAAAAACGCTGGGCTACTATGCGGACTTTTACTTTCTTGTATTAGTCCTGAGTTTAATAATTCTTTTATTTGAACTCCTAACTCCTTTTGATCTGTTGGGCTATATCTTATTGGTCTGTTTCTAATTATATCATTAGGGTTTATTAGTTTTATTTCAGCATATATTTTTTCTTTTTCCCATAACTTCATTGGATGTTCTCCAAAATTTATTTCTAAGGCCTTTAAATATTTTTGTTTTAATAGTTCTAAATTCATTTTTCTTTCTGTTTTAATATTACTTATTTCTATTGATTTTACAGGTATTATTCTTTTTAATACTATCCATTTTTCGCAAGGTGTTAGCAAACTTATCCTATCTTGTTTTATTATTTGAGTTTTAAAAGAATCTAAAAAGTTATTTCCTAGTAACATTTGTTGTTTCATATTATTTTCTTGGTATATTATAGGTAACCTAAACCTTATTTTTCCTAATATAAATCTTACATTTTCTGCTATTATATCTATCTCTTTTTTATGGTTATTGAATCCTGTTACTATTATTCTATTTTTTGTACGTTTCCATTTGTGTTGAGTAAATACTTCTTCTTTAGCTAAACAAATATCTGCTCCGCTATCTATAAATATCTTTTGTTTTATATATTTCGTAGGTTTATATTCTACCTGTGCTTCAATATATATAGCTACCATTTTATTCTATTCAGTAGTTAAACTTTCATTATTACTATCATTTTCATTTATATAATTTATTTCTTCTGGTTCTGTTTCACTTATATAGAATACTTCTTCATCATACCAGTTATTGTTATCTTCTCTTATGTATTCTAGTTTCATTATTAATTCGGTGGTATCTATGTATTTTACTCCTTTTTGCTGTAATTTAGGACACTTATTTGCATAATGTCCCTTTTCATTACAATTCCAACATTTACAATCTGCTATTTTTGTTTTATTTCTTTTTCTAAACTTTCTCTTATATCTAAATCTCTTTCTATTTTCAGGAGTATTTCTATATTTTTTAAATTTTCTTCTTTTAAATCTTCGATTAAATGGTTTATAAGGTCTATAGGTTTTATTTTGTTTTCTATAATATTCATTTTGATTATTATAATCTAGTTTCCTATATTTCCTATACTTCTTTCTAGTTTTATAATCTTTATTATCACATCCAAATATTAATTTTTTCTCCGTAAAATTACAGATTTCTCTTAATCCTTGTTTTTTATCCTTTTTAATTTTCTGTTGAATTCTATATTCTTCACATTTTCGAGTTAAATATGCTCTTAATAATCTAATTCTTTCTCCTAATGTATTTTCTTTAGGTTCTAGATTATTATATTCTTTAGTTATTTCGGTATTATAAGGTGAAGGTAGATGATCATAATACAGTTGTTGATATACTAAGCTTTCATTAGGTAAAAACTTAGCTTCATAAAAGAATTTAGTAAAACTTATAGTATGTTCTGGTAATTTACTAATCCTACAACATTTCATATTATTTAGATACATTGTTATTTCTAATTTTCTTTCTACTGTTATATTTTCTTGAGCTACAAACCATCTTTCTCCTAGAAATTCTCTTTTTAATAATATATCAAATGCGTTTAACGTATCTTTCCAGCTTCTAGCATATGTTTTTACTTGTCCCTTTAATTCATAAATAATATTTTCTAACCAAAATGCTGCTTTTCCTATAATTGTTTTTGATATTAGTTCAAAAACATAATCCAGATCTTCTATATTTTTTGAATTCATTAAGGCTATATACATCCCTAAATTCCAGTCTTTTATTCTTCTACTTATTTCTTGATCGTCGTAGACATTATCTAAATCTAGAAAATATCCATTTATATTTATTCCTTGGTGTATTGATCCTATGAAATCTTGTACTTCATTTTGTTGTCCTATAGGTATATTTCCTGGCATTTTAATATTATTTTTAGTTATTATATGATCTTCTATTTCTTCTTCTGGGTATGCATCGTTATCTGATTCGGTTTCATAATTTGTTTGTTTATGTGAAGTTTCTCTTTCTTCAATATCACTTTCATCGCTTTTCTCTTCATTTGTTATTATTGCATTTACGGTTTTTCCGAGGGCTTCTAATATTTCTTTATTTTCTTTTATTACTATTTCCTTTTCCTCATTATCTGATTCCTCTAAGTAATTTAATCCTTCTTCTCCTAGATTACTATCTGATTTACTTGTATTACTGCTCTCATCTTGTTCTTTGTTCGTTTCTGAATTACTATCGTCAGACTTAATAATTTCCTTTTCTTTTAATTCTATTTTTAATTGATTAATCTCATTTTTTAAATTATCTATTTCTTTTAATACATTTATTACTTCTAACTTTGTTTCTTTTAATTCTTTCTTTTGGGTTTTATATTTTTTTTATAAAATTTATATTTATTTAACCATTCTATATTAGTTTTAGTTTTTAATTTAGCATTTTCTTTTCTTAATTCTTTTAGTTCATTTTCTCTTATTTCTTGTTTTATAGGTTCATATTTCTGTCTTTCTTTTTCCAGTAATTCTTTTCCATGTTTTTTAAGAAATGTTATTGCACTATGTTCTGTTATAGACATTTTCCAAGAATTTTCCTGATTTATGAAGCTCTGCTAAACCATTTATTGTTCTTTTAACCCCTATAGTTATTTTCGGTTTTGATTTGCTTATATCCATTAATATAGGTTCTTTAGTTCTTCCTATTACTGTTATAGGTACTAGTTCTGGTTCTTCTGTTTCGTCTTTAATTATTTTCTTTTCTTTATTTTGTTCTAAACTATTTTGTATAAAAGTTAACTTATCTAGTATTTGTTTAAAGATTGGGATTTCTGATATATTCCATAACGCTGTTATTTCTTCCTTAATTATCTTTCTACTAATTTCTTGATTTTCTTCCATCTTTTTTAATATAGCGTTTAAACTTTCTTTTATAAATATTTCGTTCCAAATATCTTTTATTTGGTTTTCAGTATTATTCATATTTATAGACTCGTTTTCTCCATTCTCCTGTAATTATCCATATTTTTCTTTTCTTACCTTTTATTTTCTCTAATTCTTTTACTTCTTCCTCTAGTTTTTCTTTTTCTTTTAAGTATTGTAGTTCTTTTTCTTGAGACATAATTAATGTTTCTTTTATTATCCTATTAATAATTTCTATTTCATCTTTCTTTTCATTTATTTCCTTTTCAGGGTTCATATTCTGTCTATAAATCTTAATTTATTCTGATCATTTATTTCTATTCCTTCATTGGTTATATTATATTTTATTTCATTTAAGAAATCCATTCCTAATAATAGTTGATAACTAAAGTCATTTTCTATTACTCCTAGGCTTATATTATATTCTAAGTCTAAAATTTTTAATCTTAATTTTATACATTTTGTTATTATTGTTTCTCTCGAACTATTTGGTTCAGTTATTATTTGAGGTTCTATTTCCTCACATTTGTTTGAGTCAACTTCAGTTATATGTATTTGACTTTTTGTTGCTCCGGTATTTATTTCTGTTATGACTTCTTTGGCAAATATTCCATTAAATATTATTGTTTTTATTCGTAATTTATCTGATTCGTAACACGGTAATTTTATTAAATCTAATTTTCTACTGGTCATACTCATTGATCTAACTAATTTTATAGGGTTGTGTTCTCTTCTAAAACTTAATCTAGATCCTTCTAATATTGGTTTAATTCTTTGTGTTGGAATTATTTGTCTATTACTAAAGTCTATTGTAAATTCTTCTGGGATTGTTATTTGAGATTCTTCTTTATGTTCAATTTTTTCTAATATATCATTATATAATTTTGGTACTATTATTCCTAATTCCGTTTGTTTCTTTACATGATGGTTTCCAGTCATAGCATATACTATTTTAGTTTCTATACTAATTACTTTACTTCCCTTTTGCATTTTTATTCCATCTAATTTATAATATAATGTTAAAGATCTTTCTTTATTTTCATCTCTTAATGATATGCTAAAATCAGGTTGTATTATAAATTTTAATTTCTGATATATTAAGTTTCCTTTTACCACTGCTATTAATGAATCTTGTATATTTCCTATTATTCTATCGTCTAGTACATATATTTGTATAGGAGTATCAATATTTTTCTGAAAATATGCTTTTATTGTAAATTCTATTGCTCCAAAATAAATATTTTTTAGTTTATTTGCTTCTTTTTTGTTTTAATTTAGATAGTTCTCTTTTTATCAAACCATCTGTTATTAAATTTATTTTTGCTTTTCCATTTATTGTATCTATGTCTATTATATTTTCATGTTTTTGAACTATATATCTAACTTCTTTATTTCTTTCAAAATATGATGTTTTGAATATCTTTTTTATTGTTAGTTCTTCTGTTTCACTTTGGATTTGATTATATATATCTGGTTTAAAACTTAGAGTTTGTGATGTTCCTTCTTCGTATTCATCCATTTGATAATATACATCTTGTGTTTCACTTGATTTCTCTAATGACATTTTTCAAACTATATTATTATCCAGTTATATTACTTGATAAAATTATTCTTTTAAGTCCTTGAATTCTTAGTTTATTATTTCTAAATGTTATTATCATATTTCCAAGTTGTTGATAACATCTTATTATTTCATCCCTATTTTCTCTTGTCCATTCAATTTCATTTTTTCTTTCTTGCAATTTATCTAGTTCTATTTCTATTTTTTCTTGATTTTTTATTAATTCTTTTATTTTTCTATTATTTCTAGTTATTGCATTTGGATCTATCCAATTCATTTTTTAAATTTTTTGCCTTAAATCATTTATTAATTTATATTGTTCAGTTAATACTTCTTTTAATTCTTTTATTTGAATTTATAAATTAGTTTCTTTAATAAATTTTTCTCGTTTTATTAAAAGTTTTTCTTCTTCTAGTCTTCTAATTTTTTCATCTCTCTCTTCCAACATTGTTCGTAATCTAACAATAATATCCAATTTTTCATTTATTATTTGCATACTTATTTTACAACTTTCAATATGTTGATTTATATCTTTATTAAAAGTAAAGTTTTTATCTGCTATTAGTTTAATACTTTCTAACTTATAATCTTCCATAAATATAATATTTATTTTATTTATATAAATATATTAATTGTCTATATAGATTTTTCTTACACATTTGTTTCGTTTCTTTATTCTCTACTATAAAATAAATTAATAGATTCGCTATTATTTTAGATTTATAACTTTTATTCTTATTTTTTAGTAATTTTGCTGGAGGTCTCATTTAATTTAATATTTCATTTTTTCTATTACTATTCATTTTTTACTATTCATCGGTTACTATTCATTCCGAAATTTTGCTACAGTAATTTACTGTTCATTTTTCCGGCCTATTTTCTAGCTCTGATACCAGATTCGCGGGGATCGTTTTCTATATCTGATAACCCTAAAGAGGGAAGGCACACAGATATATAATAAACAATTATCTTCATGATTAAATCCAAAAATCAACATATTTCATTTAAATGTCTACAACCTCATAACAATACTCATATTGTGATCTGTTCCATAAACATTCTACTAATATCATAATTTAGCAATCATAAATTCAGAATAATACCTTATAAGTATCCGTTTATTATATATCTGTGTGCCTTCCCTCTTTAGGGTTATCAGATATAGAAAACGATCCCCGCGAATCTGGTATCAGAGCTAGAAAATAGGCCGGAAAAATGAACAGCAAATTACTGTAGCAAAATTTCGGAATGAATAGTAACCGATGAATAGTAAAAAATGAATAGTAATAGAAAAAATGAAATATTAAATTAAATGAGACCACCAGCAAAATTACTAAAAATTAAGAATAAAAGTTATAAATCTAAAATAATAGCAAATCTATTAATTTATTTTATAGTAGAGAATAAAGAAACGAAACAAATGTGTAAGAAAAATCTATATAGACAATTAATATATTTATATAAATAAAATAAATATTATATTTATGGAAGATTATAAGTTAGAAAGTATTAAACTAATAGCAGATAAAAACTTTACTTTTAATAAAGATATAAATCAACATATTGAAAGTTGTAAAATAAGT
This sequence comes from Apium graveolens, assembly GCF_009905375.1. Lineage (NCBI taxonomy): Eukaryota > Viridiplantae > Streptophyta > Magnoliopsida > Apiales > Apiaceae > Apium > Apium graveolens. The sequence continues at coordinate 227,636,454 of NC_133653.1, read as the reverse complement.
ATGCAAATAATAAATGAAAAATTGGATATTATAGTTAGATTACGAACAATGTTGGAAGAGAGAGATGAAAAAATTAGAAGACTAGAAGAAGAAAAACTTTTAATAAAACGAGAAAAATTTATTAAAGAAACTAATTTAGAAATTCAAATAAAAGAATTAAAAGAAGTATTAACTGAACAATATAAATTAATAAATGATTTAAGGAAAAAAATTTAAAAAATGAATTGGATAGATCCAAATGCAATAACTAGAAATAATAGAAAAATAAAAGAATTAATAAAAAATCAAGAAAAACTAGAAATAGAACTAGATAAATTGCAAGAAAGAAAAAATGAAATTGAATGGACAAGAGAAAATAGGGATGAAATAATAAGATGTTATCAACAACTTAGAAATATGATAATAACATTTAGAAATAATAAACTAAGAATTCAAGGACTTAAAAGAATAATTTTATCAAGTAATATAACTGGATAATAATATAGTTTGAAAAATGTCATTAGAGAAATCAAGTGAAACACAAGATGTATATTATCAAATGGATGAATACGAAGAAGGAACATCACAAACTCTAAGTTTTAAACCAGATATATATAATCAAATCCAAAGTGAAACAGAAGAACTCACAATAAAAAAGATATTCAAAACATCATATTTTGAAAGAAATAAAGAAGTTAGATATATAGTTCAAAAACATGAAAATATAATAGACATAGATACAATAAATGGAAAAGCAAAAATAAATTTAATAACAGATGGTTTGATAAAAAGAGAACTATCTAAATTAAAACAAAAAGAAGCAAATAAACTAAAAAATATTTATTTTGGAGCAATAGAATTTACAATAAAAGCATATTTTCAGAAAAAATATTGATACTCCTATACAAATATATGTACTAGACGATAGAATAATAGGAAATATACAAGATTCATTAATAGCAGTGGTAAAAGGAAACTTAATATATCAGAAATTAAAATTTATAATACAACATGATTTTAGCATATCATTAAGAGATGAAAATAAAGAAAGATCTTTAACATTATATTATAAATTAGATGGAATAAAAATGCAAAAGGGAAGTAAAGTAATTAGTATAGAAACTAAAATAGTATATGCTATGACTGGAAACCATCATGTAAAGAAACAAACGGAATTAGGAATAATAGTACCAAAATTATATAATGATATATTAGAAAAAATTGAACATAAAGAAGAATCTCAAATAACAATCCCAGAAGAATTTACAATAGACTTTAGTAATAGACAAATAATTCCAACACAAAGAATTAAACCAATATTAGAAGGATCTAGATTAAGTTTTAGAAGAGAACACAACCCTATAAAATTAGTTAGATCAATGAGTATGACCAGTAGAAAATTAGATTTAATAAAATTACCGTGTTACGAATCAGATAAATTACGAATAAAAACAATAATATTTAATGGAATATTTGCCAAAGAAGTCATAACAGAAATAAATACCGGAGCAACAAAAAGTCAAATACATATAACTGAAGTTGACTCAAACAAATGTGAGGAAATAGAACCTCAAATAATAACTGAACCAAATAGTTCGAGAGAAACAATAATAACAAAATGTATAAAATTAAGATTAAAAATTTTAGACTTAGAATATAATATAAGCCTAGGAGTAATAGAAAATGACGTTAGTTATCAACTATTATTAGGAATGGATTTCTTAAATGAAATAAAATATAATATAACCAATGAAGGAATAGAAATAAATGATCAGAATAAATTAAGATTTATAGACAGAATATGAACCCTGAAAAGGAAATAAATGAAAAGAAAGATGAAATAGAAACTATTAATAGGATAATAAAAGAAACATTAATTATGTCTCAAGAAAAAGAACTACAATACTTAAAAGAAAAAGAAAAACTAGAGGAAGAAGTAAAAAGAATTAGAGAAAATAAAAGGTAAGAAAAGAAAAATATGGATAATTAAAGGAGAATGGAGAAAACGAGTCTATAAATATGAATAATACTGAAAACCAAATAAAAGATATTTGGAACGAAATATTTATAAAAGAAAGTTTAAACGCTATATTAAAAAAGATGGAAGAAAATCAAGAAATTAGTAGAAAGATAATTAAGGAAGAAATAACAGCGTTATGGAATATATCAGAAATCCCAATCTTTAAACAAATATTAGATAAGTTAACTATTATACAAAATAGTTTAGAACAAAATAAAGAAAAGAAAATAATTAAAGACGAAACAGAAGAACCAGAACTAGTACCTATAACAGTAATAGGAAGAACTAAAGAACCTATATTAATGGATATAAGCAAATCAAAACCGAAAATAACTATAGGGGTTAAAAGAACAATAAATGGTTTAGCAGAGCTTCATAAATCAGGAAAATTCTAGGAAAATGTCTATAGCAGAACATAGTGCAATAACATTTCTTAAAAAACATGGAAAAGAATTACTGGAAAAAGAAAGACAGAAATATGAACCTATAAAACAAGAAATAAGAGAAAATGAACTAAAAGAATTAAGAAAAGAAAATGCTAAATTAAAAACTAAAACTAATATAGAATGGTTAAATAAATATAAATTTTATAAAAAAAAATATAAAACCCAAAAGAAAGAATTAAAAGAAACAAAGTTAGAAGTAATAAATGTATTAAAAGAAATAGATAATTTAAAAAATGAGATTAATCAATTAAAAATAGAATTAAAAGAAAAGGAAATTATTAAGTCTGACGATAGTAATTCAGAAACGAACAAAGAACAAGATGAGAGCAGTAATACAAGTAAATCAGATAGTAATCTAGGAGAAGAAGGATTAAATTACTTAGAGGAATCAGATAATGAGGAAAAGGAAATAGTAATAAAAGAGAATAAAGAAATATTAGAAGCCCTCGGAAAAACCGTAAATGCAATAATAACAAATGAAGAGAAAAGCGATGAAAGTGATATTGAAGAAAGAGAAACTTCACATAAACAAACAAATTATGAAACCGAATCAGATAACGATGCATACCCAGAAGAAGAAATAGAAGATCATATAATAACTAAAAATAATATTAAAATGCCAGGAAATATACCTATAGGACAACAAAATGAAGTACAAGATTTCATAGGATCAATACACCAAGGAATAAATATAAATGGATATTTTCTAGATTTAGATAATGTCTACGACGATCAAGAAATAAGTAGAAGAATAAAAGACTGGAATTTAGGGATGTATATAGCCTTAATGAATTCAAAAAATATAGAAGATCTGGATTATGTTTTTGAACTAATATCAAAAACAATTATAGGAAAAGCAGCATTTTGGTTAGAAAATATTATTTATGAATTAAAGGGACAAGTAAGAACATATGCTAGAAGCTGGAAAGATACGTTAAACGCATTTGATATATTATTAAAAAGAGAATTTCTAGGAGAAAGATGGTTTGTAGCTCAAGAAAATATAACAGTAGAAAGAAAATTAGAAATAACAATGTATCTAAATAATATGAAATGTTGTAGGATTAGTAAATTACCAGAATATACTATAAGTTTTACTAAATTCTTTTATGAAGCTAAGTTTTCACCTAATGAAAGCTTAGTATATCAACAACTGTATTATGATCATCTACCTTCACCTTATAATACCGAAATAACTAAAGAATATAATAATCTAGAACCTAAAGAAAATACATTAGGAGAAAGAATTAGATTATTAAGAGCATATTTAACTCGAAAATGTGAAGAATATAGAATTCAACAGAAAATTAAAAAGGATAAAAAACAAGGATTAAGAGAAATCTGTAATTTTACGGAGAAAAAATTAATATTTGGATGTGATAATCAAGATTATAAAACTAGAAAGAAGTATAGGAAATATAGGAAACTAGATTATAATAATCAAAATGAATATTATAGAAAACAAAATAAAACCTATAGACCTTATAAACCATTTAATCGAAGATTTAAAAAAAGAAAATTTAAAAAATATAGAAATACTCCTGAAAATAGAAAGAGATTTAGATATAAGAGAAAGTTTAGAAAAAGAAATAAAACAAAAATAGCAGATTGTAACTGTTGGAATTGTAATGAAAAGGGACATTATGCAAATAAGTGTCCTAAATTACAGCAAAAAGGAGTAAAATACATAGATACCACCGAATTAATAATGAAACTAGAATACATAAGAGAAGATAACAATAACTGGTATGATGAAGAAGTATTTTATATAAGTGAAACAGAACCAGAAGAAATAAATTATATAAATGAAAATGATAGTAATAATGAAAGTTTAACTACTGAATAGAATAAAATGGTAGCTATATATATTGAAGCACAGGTAGAATATAAACCTACGAAATATATAAAACAAAAGATATTTATAGATAGCGGAGCAGATATTTGTTTAGCTAAAGAAGAAGTATTTACTCAACACAAATGGAAACGTACAAAAAATAGAATAATAGTAACAGGATTCAATAACCATAAAAAAGAGATAGATATAATAGCAGAAAATGTAAGATTTATATTAGGAAAAATAAGGTTTAGGTTACCTATAATATACCAAGAAAATAATATGAAACAACAAATGTTACTAGGAAATAACTTTTTAGATTCTTTTAAAACTCAAATAATAAAACAAGATAGGATAAGTTTGCTAACACCTTGCGAAAAATGGATAGTATTAAAAAGAATAATACCTGTAAAATCAATAGAAATAAGTAATATTAAAACAGAAAGAAAAATGAATTTAGAACTATTAAAACAAAAATATTTAAAGGCCTTAGAAATAAATTTTGGAGAACATCCAATGAAGTTATGGGAAAAAGAAAAAATATATGTTGAAATAAAACTAATAAACCCTAATGATATAATTAGAAACAGACCAATAAGATATAGCCCAACAGATCAAAAGGAGTTAGGAGTTCAAATAAAAGAATTATTAAACTTAGGACTAATACAAGAAAGTAAAAGTCCGCATAGTAGCCCAGCGTTTTTAGTAAGAAATCATAATGAAGTAAAAAGAGGAAAAGCTAGAATGGTAATAGATTATCGAGAACTAAATAAAAAGACTATATTTGATGGATATTTTTTACCATATAAAAGAAATTTAATCAACCAAACGAGTAATAAAAAATGGTTTAGTAAATTTGATTGTAAAAGTGGATACTGGCAAATAAAATTAACTAAGGAATCTAGATGTTTAACAGCATTTAGCGTTCCACAAGGACATTATGAATGGATAGTACTACCATTTGGATTAAGAACAGCTCCACAAATATTCCAAAGAAGAATGGATAAAATATTTAGAGAAATGAATGATTTTATTCTAGTATATATAGATGATATATTAATATTTAGTGATAATTTAACAGATCATTCAAAACATCTAGATATATTTATTCAGACTATTAGAAAACATGGAATATTATTATCAGAAAAGAAATCAGAAATATTTAAACACAAAATAGAATATTTAGGATATATTATAGACTCTGAAGGAATTCAATTACAAGAACATATATCAACAAAAATAAAGAATTTTAAAGAAATTTTAGAAAATAAAAAAGAAGTGCAACAATTCTTAGGAATAGTAAATTACGCTTCAGATTATATAAAAGATTTACCAAAATTAAGAAAACCACTACAAGATTTAATAAAGAAAAATAAAACTTTTGAGTGGAAGGAAGATCATACAAATGCAATAAGAGCATTAAAAACAAGGGTAGAAAATTTACCTAAACTACGATTACCCAAAGATAGTGATCAGTTAGAACTATTTACAGATGCTAGTGATATAGGATGGGGAGCAGTATTAGTAGCTTTTGAAAAAGATGATATTGATAAAGAAAACCCTTTAATATGTGGATATGCAGCTGGAACGTGGAAACCCAATGAAAAGAATTATCATATTAATGAAAAGGAACTATTAGCTGTAAAATTAGGAATTAAAAGATTTCATTATCATTTACTACCTGCAAAATTTGTTGTAAGAACAGATAATACACAAGTAAGATCATTTATATTCAATAATATTGACCCTTTACCAGAATTAAATAAAAGAAGAAATTGGCAAGCATTTTTTAGTTGTTATGATTTTATTATTAAAAATATATCAGGTACTAAAAATATTCTTGCAGACTATCTTAGTAGGGAAAATGGAAAGTATTAGCAGTATTATGATACAGGTGGGAGAAGTAATTCAGAAGATAAAGGAAAAGAATGACCAGATAAACTTTATTAACGAAGAAATCAGCCAACTTACTACTACTTTAGAAGGAAAACTCAGAATATTAAACAACCTTCAAAAAACCCCAGAAACCTTTGTATCAAGACTAGCCAATACTCCTACTATCAAAACAATAACCATACCAGATAATACTATCAACGCCATTACCCTAAAAGATCGTGTAACCTTTACCAAAGAATATACCGAGTCCTTTGAAAAGATACAAAAGTACTATGATTATAAAACCAATACTACAATCCTGAGAAATGGGAAATTTGGAAAATACCCAAGGTATATCTGTAGGGAAAACGCAGATTCAACTGTAGTAAAAAACCTATTACTCTTAGGATTTATTGACAAAATAATGGTAGATGAAACCTTATCAAGTATAGCACAACTACCATCAACTATAACACAAAGCCTTCAATCTTACATGAATTCATACGGACCAGGAGGAATTTATGGTATACAGGTTTTTGATGCCTGTACTGACTTAACAGGAAAACCCATATTACTATGTCAAATATTTAAGTATGGCAGGAATACTACTATAGAAGGTGAAAATACTAGCCTAAAGACGGACATGGCATGTACAATAGAGCAATTTGGCGACTGGTTGTGTAACAAGAGAGCAATCGGCATAGCAACATTGAAGTCTAAACTTGAAGATATGATATGAGGAGGAAAGGCATGTGTCATTGGCACAAGTAAAGGTGGATTAGCAGAAGAAATACTAACTATTTATTATAATAATGATATAATTAGCAGGGATACTACAGCTTTGAACGAAATGCATGCAAGATTATCAGATTTAAAGCACAATCACGCTCAGAAGACAAAGGAAATTTATCAGAATTTATTATCAGGCCAAAGACGGAGACCAGTGGCAACTCTAAAGAATATAGCAACAAAAGAAGAAGGATGTTCTGATCCCTTTGCATAGATATTTGTTAGGCCCTGAAAGGGTGACCTAACCATATAATACAATGTAATACTATTTGATGAAAGTTAGGCCCAATAGAATTTGGTGACCTAACAATGTAATAATAACGATGAATCGATAGGCCCAATGAGAATTGGTGACCTATGGATATTACAAATGATATTTCGGCCCAATGAGAATTGGTGACTGAAAGCATATTACAAATGATATTTCGGCCCAATGAGAATTGGTGACTGAAAGCATATTACAAATGATATTTCGGCCCAATGAGAATTGGTGACTGAAAGCATATTACAAATGATATTTCGGCCCAATAAGAATTGGTGACTGAAAACATATTAAAAATGACACTACGGCCCAAATTATATTGGTGACTGTAAAAAATCAATAATTTTCAGGAAAAAGAAAAAGACAGCAGCAACAAAGAAGAAAGGTTACTAGAAGAAAAAGACAGCAGCAGAAAAGACAAGGACATTTACCAGAAATTTTATCTCTAAAGTCAAAAAGAAGGTGGAATGGCAGACAAATTACAGAAAGTGGATTCAGCTTTTGAAAAAGAGGAAGGAAAAAGAACGTAGGAAATTAAAAGGGAATCTTAGAAATAGAAATTAGTAGAATCAACAGAGATTGGAAAACTCTATAAAAGCCATCTTGTAAATCATTAAGGGATATCGAAAGTTTTCATTAATAGAAATGGCTGTTTATAAATTTTCTATGAGTAGCTAAACCCTTTACTCTACAATCTCTATACAAGAAAATATTGTGAGATCGAAGTAAATATTATACTATGTCTATGTTTAGTAATTGTTAAGACAGATATAATATTTTATTAAGTGTTTTAGAGGATATCCCAGGCGATCCCAAGGTCAGGCTATATCCCGAAGCAAGGAAGCGAGAAGTGAAGGAGAGCCAAGACAGGTTGACAGCCATAGGTGATCTAGGATACTTATAAGGTATTATTCTGAATTTATGATTGCTAAATTATGATATTAGTAGAATGTTTATGGAACAGATCACAATATGAGTATTGTTATGAGGTTGTAGACATTTAAATGAAATATGTTAATTTTTGGATTTAATCATGAAGATAATTGTTTATTATATATCTGTGTGCCTTCCCTCTTTAGGGTTATCAGATATAGAATACGATCCCGGGTTATCAGATATAGAAAACGATCCCCGCGAATCTGGTATCAGAGCTAGAAAATAGGCCGGAAAAATGAACAGTAAATTACTGTAGCAAAATTTCGGAATGAATAGTAACTGATGAATAGTAAAAAATGAATAGTAATAGAAAAAATGAAATATTAAATTAAATGAGACCTCCAGCAAAATTACTAAAAAATAAGAATAAAAGTTATAAATCTAAAATAATAGCAAATCTATTAATTTATTTTATAGTAGAGAATAAAGAAACGAAACAAATGTGTAAGAAAAATCTATATAGACAATTAATATATTTATATAAATAAAATAAATATTATATTTATGGAAGATTATAAGTTAGAAAGTATTAAACTAATAGCAGATAAAAACTTTACTTTTAATAAAGATATAAATCAACATATTGAAAGTTGTAAAATAAGTATGCAAATAATAAATGAAAAATTGGATATTATAGTTAGATTACGAACAATGTTGGAAGAGAGAGATGAAAAAATTAGAAGACTGGAAGAAGAAAAACTTTTAATAAAACGAGAAAAATTTATTAAAGAAACTAATTTAGAAATTCAAATAAAAGAATTAAAAGAAGTATTAACTGAACAATATAAATTAATAAATGATTTAAGGCAAAAAATTTAAAAAATGAATTGGATAGATCCAAATGCAATAACTAGAAATAATAGAAAAATAAAAGAATTAATAAAAAATCAAGAAAAACTAGAAATAGAACTAGATAAATTGCAAGAAAGAAAAAATGAAATTGAATGGACAAGAGAAAATAGGGATGAAATAATAAGATGTTATCAACAACTTAGAAATATGATAATAACATTTAGAAATAATAAACTAAGAATTCAAGGACTTAAAAGAATAATTTTATCAAGTAATATAACTGGATAATAATATAGTTTGAAAAATGTCATTAGAGAAATCAAGTGAAACACAAGATGTATATTATCAAATGGATGAATACGAAGAAGGAACATCACAAACTCTAAGTTTTAAACCAGATATATATAATCAAATCCAAAGTGAAACAGAAGAACTAACAATAAAAAAGATATTCAAAACATCATATTTTGAAAGAAATAAAGAAGTTAGATATATAGTTCAAAAACATGAAAATATAATAGACATAGATACAATAAATGGAAAAGCAAAAATAAATTTAATAACAGATGGTTTGATAAAAAGAGAACTATCTAAATTAAAACAAAAAGAAGCAAATAAACTAAAAAATATTTATTTTGGAGCAATAGAATTTACAATAAAAGCATATTTTCAGAAAAATATTGATAATCCTATACAAATATATGTACTAGACGATAGAATAATAGGAAATATACAAGATTCATTAATAGCAGTGGTAAAAGGAAACTTAATATATCAGAAATTAAAATTTATAATACAACCTGATTTTAGCATATCATTAAGAGATGAAAATAAAGAAAGATCTTTAACATTATATTATAAATTAGATGGAATAAAAATGCAAAAGGGAAGTAAAGTAATTAGTATAGAAACTAAAATAGTATATGCTATGACTGGAAACCATCATGTAAAGAAACAAACGGAATTAGGAATAATAGTACCAAAATTATATAATGATATATTAGAAAAAATTGAACATAAAGAAGAATCTCAAATAACAATCCCAGAAGAATTTACAATAGACTTTAGTAATAGACAAATAATTCCAACACAAAGAATTAAACCAATATTAGAAGGATCTAGATTAAGTTTTAGAAGAGAACACAACCCTATAAAATTAGTTAGATCAATGAGTATGACCAGTAGAAAATTAGATTTAATAAAATTACCGTGTTACGAATCAGATAAATTACGAATAAAAACAATAATATTTAATGGAATATTTGCCAAAGAAGTCATAACAGAAATAAATACCGGAGCAACAAAAAGTCAAATACATATAACTGAAGTTGACTCAAACAAATGTGAGGAAATAGAACCTCAAATAATAACTGAACCAAATAGTTCGAGAGAAACAATAATAACAAAATGTATAAAATTAAGATTAAAAATTTTAGACTTAGAATATAATATAAGCCTAGGAGTAATAGAAAATGACGTTAGTTATCAACTATTATTAGGAATGGATTTCTTAAATGAAATAAAATATAATATAACCAATGAAGGAATAGAAATAAATGATCAGAATAAATTAAGATTTATAGACAGAATATGAACCCTGAAAAGGAAATAAATGAAAAGAAAGATGAAATAGAAACTATTAATAGGATAATAAAAGAAACATTAATTATGTCTCAAGAAAAAGAACTACAATACTTAAAAGAAAAAGAAAAACTAGAGGAAGAAGTAAAAGAATTAGAGAAAATAAAAGGTAAGAAAAGAAAAATATGGATAATTAAAGGAGAATGGAGAAAACGAGTCTATAAATATGAATAATACTGAAAACCAAATAAAAGATATTTGGAACGAAATATTTATAAAAGAAAGTTTAAACGCTATATTAAAAAAGATGGAAGAAAATCAAGAAATTAGTAGAAAGATAATTAAGGAAGAAATAACAGCGTTATGGAATATATCAGAAATCCCAATCTTTAAACAAATATTAGATAAGTTAACTATTATACAAAATAGTTTAGAACAAAATAAAGAAAAGAAAATAATTAAAGACGAAACAGAAGAACCAGAACTAGTACCTATAACAGTAATAGGAAGAACTAAAGAACCTATATTAATGGATATAAGCAAATCAAAACCGAAAATAACTATAGGGGTTAAAAGAACAATAAATGGTTTAGCAGAGCTTCATAAATCAGGAAAATTCTAGGAAAATGTCTATAACAGAACATAGTGCAATAACATTTCTTAAAAAACATGGAAAAAAATTACTGGAAAAAGAAAGACAGAAATATGAACCTATAAAACAAGAAATAAGAGAAAATGAACTAAAAGAATTAAGAAAAGAAAATGCTAAATTAAAAACTAAAACTAATATAGAATGGTTAAATAAATATAAATTTTATAAAAAAAAATATAAAACCCAAAAGAAAGAATTAAAAGAAACAAAGTTAGAAGTAATAAATGTATTAAAATAAATAGATAATTTAAAAAATGAGATTAATCAATTAAAAATAGAATTAAAAGAAAAGGAAATTATTAAGTTTGACGATAGTAATTCAGAAACGAACAAAGAACAAGACGAGAGCAGTAATACAAGTAAATCAGATATTAATCTAGGAGAAGAAGGATTAAATTACTTAGAGGAATCAGATAATGAGGAAAAGGAAATAGTAATAAAAGAAAATAAAGAAATATTAGAAGCCCTCGGAAAAACCGTAAATGCAATAATAACAAATGAAGAGAAAAGTGATGAAAGTGATATTGAAGAAAGAGAAACTTCACATAAACAAACAAATTATGAAACCGAATCAGATAACGATGCATACCCAGAAGAAGAAATAGAAGATCATATAATAACTAAAAATAATATTAAAATGCTAGGAAATATACCTATAGGACAACAAAATGAAGTACAAGATTTCATAGGATCAATACACCAAGGAATAAATATAAATGGATATTTTCTAGATTTAGATAATGTCTACGACGATCAAGAAATAAGTAGAAGAATAAAAGACTGGAATTTAGGGATGTATATAGCCTTAATGAATTCAAAAAATATAGAAGATCTGGATTATGTTTTTGAACTAATATCAAAAACAATTATAGGAAAAGCAGCATTTTTGGTTAGAAAATATTATTTATGAATTAAAGGGACAAGTAAGAACATATGCTAGAAGCTGGAAAGATACGTTAAACGCATTTGATATATTATTAAAAAGAGAATTTCTAGGAGAAAGATGGTGTGTAGCTCAAGAAAATATAACAGTAGAAAGAAAATTAGAAATAACAATGTATCTAAATAATATGAAATGTTGTAGGATTAGTAAATTACCAGAATATACTATAAGTTTTACTAAATTCTTTTATGAAGCTAATTTTTTACCTAATGAAAGCTTAGTATATCAACAACTGTATTATGATCATCTACCTTCACCTTATAATACCGAAATAACTAAAGAATATAATAATCTAGAACCTAAAGAAAATACATTAGGAGAAAGAATTAGATTATTAAGAGCATATTTAACTCGAAAATGTGAAGAATATAGAATTCAACAGAAAATTAAAAAGGATAAAAAACAAGGATTAAGAGAAATCTGTAATTTTACGGAGAAAAAATTAATATTTGGATGTGATAATCAAGATTATAAAACTAGAAAGAAGTATAGGAAATATAGGAAACTAGATTATAATAATCAAATTGAATATTATAGAAAACAAAATAAAACCTATAGACCTTATAAACCATTTAATCGAAGATTTAAAAGAAGAAAATTTAAAAAATATAGAAATACTCCTGAAAATAGAAAGAGATTTAGATATAAGAGAAAGTTTAGAAAAAGAAATAAAACAAAAATAGCAGATTGTAAATGTTGGAATTGTAATGAAAAGGGACATTATGCAAATAAGTGTCCTAAATTACAGCAAAAAGGAGTAAAATACATAGATACCACCGAATTAATAATGAAACTAGAATACATAAGAGAAGATAACAATAACTGGTATGATGAAGAAGTATTCTATATAAGTGAAACAGAACCAGAAGAAATAAATTATATAAATGAAAATGATAGTAATAATGAAAGTTTAACTACTGAATAGAATAAAATGGTAGCTATATATATTGAAGCACAGGTAGAATATAAACCTACGAAATATATAAAACAAAAGATATTTATAGATAGCGGAGCAGATATTTGTTTAGCTAAAGAAGAAGTATTTACTCAACACAAATGGAAACGTACAAAAAATAGAATAATAGTAACAGGATTCAATAACCATAAAAAAGAGATAGATATAATAGCAGAAAATGTAAGATTTATATTAGGAAAAATAAGGTTTAGGTTACCTATAATATACCAAGAAAATAATATGAAACAACAAATGTTACTAGGAAATAACTTTTTAGATTCTTTTAAAACTCAAATAATAAAACAAGATAGGATAAGTTTGCTAACACCTTGCGAAAAATGGATAGTATTAAAAAGAATAATACCTGTAAAATCAATAGAAATAAGTAATATTAAAACAGAAAGAAAAATGAATTTAGAACTATTAAAACAAAAATATTTAAAGGCCTTAGAAATAAATTTTGGAGAACATCCAATGAAGTTATGGGAAAAAGAAAAAATATATGCTGAAATAAAACTAATAAACCCTAATGATATAATTAGAAACAGACCAATAAGATATAGCCCAACAGATCAAAAGGAGTTAGGAGTTCAAATAAAAGAATTATTAAACTTAGGACTAATACAAGAAAGTAAAAGTCCGCATAGTAGCCCAGCGTTTTTAGTAAGAAATCATAATGAAGTAAAAAGAGGAAAAGCTAGAATGGTAATAGATTATCGAGAACTAAATAAAAAGACTATATTTGATGGATATTTTTTACCATATAAAAGAAATTTAATCAACCAAACGAGTAATAAAAAATGGTTTAGTAAATTTGATTGTAAAAGTGGATACTGGCAAATAAAATTAACTAAGGAATCTAGATGTTTAACAGCATTTAGCGTTCCACAAGGACATTATGAATGGATAGTACTACCATTTGGATTAAGAACAGCTCCACAAATATTCCAAAGAAGAATGGATAAAATATTTAGAGAAATGAATGATTTTATTCTAGTATATATAGATGATATATTAATATTTAGTGATAATTTAACAGATCATTCAAAACATCTAGATATATTTATTCAGACTATTAGAAAACATGGAATATTATTATCAGAAAAGAAATCAGAAATATTTAAACACAAAATAGAATATTTAGGATATATTATAGACTCTGAAGGAATTCAATTACAAGAACATATATCAACAAAAATAAAGAATTTTAAAGAAATTTTAGAAAATAAAAAAGAAGTGCAACAATTCTTAGGAATAGTAAATTACGCTTCAGATTATATAAAAGATTTACCAAAATTAAGAAAACCACTACAAGATTTAATAAAGAAAAATAAAACTTTTGAGTGGAAGGAAGATCATACAAATGCAATAAGAGCATTTAAAACAAGGGTAGAAAATTTACCTAAACTACGATTACCCAAAGATAGTGATCAGTTAGAACTATTTACAGATGCTAGTGATATAGGATGGGGAGCAGTATTAGTAGCTTTTGAAAAAGATGATATTGATAAAGAAAACCCTTTAATATGTGGATATGCAGCTGGAATGTGGAAACCCAATGAAAAGAATTATCATATTAATGAAAAGAAACTATTAGCTGTAAAATTAGGAATTAAAAGATTTCATTATCATTTACTACCTGTCAACCTGTCTTGGCTCTCCTTCCCTTCTCGCTTCCTTGCTTCGGGATATAACCTGACCTTGGGATCGCCTGGGATATCCTCTAAAACACTTAATAAAATATTATATTTGTCTTAACAATTACTAAACATAGACATAGTATAAAAATATTGTGAGATCGAAGTAAATATTATACTATGTCTATGTTTAGTAATTGTTAAGACAAATATAATATTTTATTAAGTGTTTTAGAGGATATCCCAGGCGATCCCAAGGTCAGGCTATATCCCGAAGCAAGGAAGCGAGAAGGGAAGGAGAGCCAAGACAGGTTGACAGGTAGTAAATGATAATGAAATCTTTTAATTCCTAATTTTACAGCTAATAGTTCCTTTTCATTAATATGATAATTCTTTTCATTGGGTTTCCACGTTCCAGCTGCATATCCACATATTAAAGGGTTTTCTTTATCAATATCATCTTTTTCAAAAGCTACTAATACTGCTCCCCATCCTATATCACTAGCATCTGTAAATAGTTCTAACTGATCACTATCTTTGGGTAATCGTAGTTTAGGTAAATTTTCTACCCTTGTTTTTAATGCTCTTATTACATTTGTATGATCTTCCTTCCACTCAAAAGTTTTATTTTTCTTTATTAAATCTTGTAGTGGTTTTCTTAATTTTGGTAAATCTTTTATATAATCTGAAGCGTAATTTACTATTCCTAAGAATTGTTGCACTTCTTTTTTATTTTCTAAAATTTTTTAAAATTCTTTATTTTTGTTGATATATGTTCTTGTAATTGAATTCCTTCAGAGTCTATAATATATCCTAAATATTCTATTTTGTGTTTAAATATTTCTGATTTCTTTTCTGATAATAATATTCCATGTTTTCTAATAGTTTGAATAAATATATCTAGATGTTTTGAATGATCTGTTAAATTATCACTAAATATTAATATATCATCTATATATACTAGAATAAAATCATTCATTTCTCTAAATATTTTATCCATTCTTCTTTGGAATATTTGTGGAGCTGTTCTTAATCCAAATGGTAGTACTATCCATTCATAATGTCCTTGTGGAACGCTAAATGCTGTTAAACATCTAGATTCCTTAGTTAATTTTATTTGCCAGTATCCACTTTTACAATCAAATTTACTAAACCATTTTTTATTACTCGTTTGGTTGATTAAATTTCTTTTATATGGTAAAAAATATCCATCAAATATAGTCTTTTTATTTAGTTCTCGATAATCTATTACCATTCTAGCTTTTCCTCTTTTTACTTCATTATGATTTCTTACTAAAAACGCTGGGCTACTATGCAGACTTTTACTTTCTTGTATTAGTCCTAAGTTTAATAATTCTTTTATTTGAACTCCTAACTCCTTTTGATCTGTTGGGCTATATCTTATTGGTCTGTTTCTAATTATATCATTAGGGTTTATTAGTTTTATTTCAGCATATATTTTTTCTTTTTCCCATAACTTCATTGGATGTTCTCCAAAATTTATTTCTAAGGCCTTTAAATATTTTTGTTTTAATAGTTCTAAATTCATTTTTCTTTCTGTTTTAATATTACTTATTTCTATTGATTTTACAGGTATTATTCTTTTTAATACTATCCATTTTTCGCAAGGTGTTAGCAAACTTATCCTATCTTGTTTTATTATTTGAGTTTTAAAAGAATCTAAAAAGTTATTTCCTAGTAACATTTGTTGTTTCATATTATTTTCTTGGTATATTATAGGTAACCTAAACCTTATTTTTCCTAATATAAATCTTACATTTTCTGCTATTATATCTATCTCTTTTTTATGGTTATTGAATCCTGTTACTATTATTCTATTTTTTGTACGTTTCCATTTGTGTTGAGTAAATACTTCTTCTTTAGCTAAACAAATATCTGCTCCGCTATCTATAAATATCTTTTGTTTTATATATTTCGTAGGTTTATATTCTACCTGTGCTTCAATATATATAGCTACCATTTTATTCTATTCAGTAGTTAAACTTTCATTATTACTATCATTTTCATTTATATAATTTATTTCTTCTGGTTCTGTTTCACTTATATAGAATACTTCTTCATCATACCATTTATTGTTATCTTCTCTTATGTATTCTAGTTTCATTATTAATTCGGTGGTATCTATGTATTTTACTCCTTTTTGCTGTAATTTAGGACACTTATTTGCATAATGTCCCTTTTCATTACAATTCCAACATTTACAATCTGCTATTTTTGTTTTATTTCTTTTTCTAAACTTTCTCTTATATCTAAATCTCTTTCTATTTTCAGGAGTATTTCTATATTTTTTAAATTTTCTTCTTTTAAATCTTCGATTAAATGGTTTATAAGGTCTATAGGTTTTATTTTGTTTTCTATAATATTCATTTTGATTATTATAATCTAGTTTCCTATATTTCCTATACTTCTTTCTAGTTTTATAATCTTGATTATCACATCCAAATATTAATTTTTTCTCCGTAAAATTACAGATTTCTCTTAATCCTTGTTTTTTATCCTTTTTAATTTTCTGTTGAATTCTATATTCTTCACATTTTCGAGTTAAATATGCTCTTAATAATCTAATTTTTTCTCCTAATGTATTTTCTTTAGGTTCTAGATTATTATATTCTTTAGTTATTTCGGTATTATAAGGTGAAGGTAGATGATCATAATACAGTTGTTGATATACTAAGCTTTCATTAGGTGAAAACTTAGCTTCATAAAAGAATTTAGTAAAACTTATAGTATATTCTGGTAATTTACTAATCCTACAACATTTCATATTATTTAGATACATTGTTATTTCTAATTTTCTTTCTATTGTTATATTTTCTTGAGCTACAAACCATCTTTCTCCTAGAAATTCTCTTTTTAATAATATATCAAATGCGTTTAACGTATCTTTCCAGCTTCTAGCATATGTTCTTACTTGTCCCTTTAATTCATAAATAATATTTTCTAACCAAAATGTTGCTTTTCCTATAATTGTTTTTGATATTAGTTCAAAAACATAATCCAGATCTTCTATATTTTTTGAATTCATTAAGGCTATATACATCCCTAAATTCCAGTCTTTTATTCTTCTACTTATTTCTTGATCGTCGTAGACATTATCTAAATCTAGAAAATATCCATTTATATTTATTCCTTGGTGTATTGATCCTATGAAATCTTGTACTTCATTTTGTTGTCCTATAGGTATATTTCCTGGCATTTTAATATTATTTTTAGTTATTATATGATCTTCTATTTCTTCTTCTGGGTATGCATCGTTATCTGATTCGGTTTCATAATTTGTTTGTTTATGTGAAGTTTCTCTTTCTTCAATATCACTTTCATCGCTTTTCTCTTCATTTGTTATTATTGCATTTACGGTTTTTCCGAGGGCTTCTAATATTTCTTTATTTTCTTTTGTTACTATTTCCTTTTCCTCATTATCTGATTCCTCTAAGTAATTTAATCCTTCTTCTCCTAGATTACTATCTGATTTACTTGTATTACTGCTCTCATCTTGTTCTTTGTTCGTTTCTGAATTACTATCGTCAGACTTAATAATTTCCTTTTCTTTTAATTCTATTTTTAATTGATTAATCTCATTTTTTAAATTATCTATTTCTTTTAATACATTTATTACTTCTAACTTTGTGTCTTTTAATTCTTTCTTTTGGGTTTTATATTTTTTTTTATAAAATTTATATTTATTTAACCATTCTATATTAGTTTTAGTTTTTAATTTAGCATTTTCTTTTCTTAATTCTTTTAGTTCATTTTCTCTTATTTCTTGTTTTATAGGTTCATATTTCTGTCTTTCTTTTTCCAGTAATTCTTTTCCATGTTTTTTAAGAAATGTTATTGCACTATGTTCTGTTATAGACATTTTCCTAGAATTTTCCTGATTTATGAAGCTCTGCTAAACCATTTATTGTTCTTTTAACCCCTATAGTTATTTTCGGTTTTGATTTGCTTATATCCATTAATATAGGTTCTTTAGTTCTTCCTATTACTGTTATAGGTACTAGTTCTGGTTCTTCTGTTTCGTCTTTAATTATTTTCTTTTCTTTATTTTGTTCTAAACTATTTTGTATAATAGTTAACTTATCTAATATTTGTTTAAAGATTGGGATTTCTGATATATTCCATAACGCTGTTATTTCTTCCTTAATTATCTTTCTACTAATTTCTTGATTTTCTTCCATCTTTTTTAATATAGCGTTTAAACTTTCTTTTATAAATATTTCGTTCCAAATATCTTTTATTTGGTTTTCAGTATTATTCATATTTATAGACTCGTTTTCTCCATTCTCCTTTAATTATCCATATTTTTCTTTTCTTACCTTTTATTTTCTCTAATTCTTTTACTTCTTCCTCTAGTTTTTCTTTTTCTTTTAAGTATTGTAGTTCTTTTTCTTGAGACATAATTAATGTTTCTTTTATTATCCTATTAATAGTTTCTATTTCATCTTTCTTTTCATTTATTTCCTTTTCAGGGTTCATATTCTGTCTATAAATCTTAATTTATTCTGATCATTTATTTCTATTCCTTCATTGGTTATATTATATTTTATTTCATTTAAGAAATCCATTCCTAATAATAGTTGATAACTAACGTCATTTTCTATTACTCCTAGGCTTATATTATATTCCAAGTCTAAAATTTTTAATCTTAATTTTATACATTTTGTTATTATTGTTTCTCTCGAACTATTTGGTTCAGTTATTATTTGAGGTTCTATTTCCTCACATTTGTTTGAGTCAACTTCAGTTATATGTATTTGGCTTTTTGTTGCTCCGGTATTTATTTCTGTTATGACTTCTTTGGCAAATATTCCATTAAATATTATTGTTTTTATTCGTAATTTATCTGATTCGTAACACGGTAATTTTATTAAATCTAATTTTCTACTGGTCATACTCATTGATCTAACTAATTTTATAGGGTTGTGTTCTCTTCTAAAACTTAATCTAGATCCTTCTAATATTGGTTTAATTCTTTGTGTTGGAATTATTTGTCTATTACTAAAGTCTATTGTAAATTCTTCTGGGATTGTTATTTGAGATTCTTCTTTATGTTCAATTTTTTCTAATATATCATTATATAATTTTGGTACTATTATTCCTAATTCTGTTTGTTTCTTTACATGATGGTTTCCAGTCATAGCATATACTATTTTAGTTTCTATACTAATTACTTTACTTCCCTTTTGCATTTTTATTCCATCTAATTTATAATATAATGTTAAAGATCTTTCTTTATTTTCATCTCTTAATGATATGCTAAAATCAGGTTGTATTATAAATTTTAATTTCTGATATATTAAGTTTCCTTTTACCACTGCTATTAATGAATCTTGTATATTTCCTATTATTCTATCGTCTAGTACATATATTTGTATAGGAGTATCAATATTTTTCTGAAAATATGCTTTTATTGTAAATTCTATTGCTCCAAAATAAATATTTTTTAGTTTATTTGCTTCTTTTTGTTTTAATTTAGATAGTTCTCTTTTTATCAAACCATCTGTTATTAAATTTATTTTTGATTTTCCATTTGTTGTATCTATGTCTATTATATTTCATGTTTTTGAACTATATATCTAACTTCTTTATTTCTTTCAAAATATGATGTTTTGAATATCTTTTTTATTGTTAGTTCTTCTGTTTCACTTTGGATTTGATTATATATATCTGGTTTAAAACTTAGAGTTTGTGATGTTCCTTCTTCGTATTCATCCATTTGATAATATACATCTTGTGTTTCACTTGATTTCTCTAATGACATTTTTCAAACTATATTATTATCCAGTTATATTACTTGATAAAATTATTCTTTTAAGTCCTTGAATTCTTTGTTTATTATTTCTAAATGTTATTAACATATTTCCAAGTTGTTGATAACATCTTATTATTTCATCCCTATTTTCTCTTATCCATTCAATTTCATTTTTTCTTTCTTGCAATTTATCTAGTTCTATTTCTAGTTTTTCTTGATTTTTTATTAATTCTTTTATTTTTCTATTATTTCTAGTTATTGCATTTGGATCTATCCAATTCATTTTTTAAATTTTTTGCCTTAAATCATTTATTAATTTATATTGTTCAGTTAATACTTCTTTTAATTCTTTTATTTGAATTTCTAAATTAGTTTCTTTAATAAATTTTTCTCGTTTTATTAAAAGTTTTTCTTCTTCTAGTCTTCTAATTTTTTCATCTCTCTCTTCCAACATTGTTCGTAATCTAACTATAATATCCAATTTTTCATTTATTATTTGCATACTTATTTTACAACTTTCAATATGTTGATTTATATCTTTATTAAAAGTAAAGTTTTTATCTGCTATTAGTTTAATACTTTCTAACTTATAATCTTCCATAAATATATTTATTTTATTTATATAAATATATTAATTGTCTATATAGATTTTTCTTACACATTTGTTTCGTTTCTTTATTCTCTACTATAAAATAAATTAATAGATTTGCTATTATTTTAGATTTATAACTTTTATTCTTATTTTTTAGTAATTTTGCTGGAGGTCTCATTTAATTTAATATTTCATTTTTTCTATTACTATTCATTTTTTACTATTCATCGGTTACTATTCATTCCGAAATTTTGCTACAGTAATTTACTGTTCATTTTTCCGGCCTATTTTCTAGCTCTGATACCAGATTCGCGGGGATCGTTTTCTATATCTGATAATCCTAAAGAGGGAAGGCACACAGATATATAATAAACAATTATCTTCATGATTAAATCCAAAAATCAACATATTTCATTTAAATGTCTACAACCTCATAACAATACTCATATTGTGATCTGTTCCATAAACATTCTACTAATATCATAATTTAGCAATCATAAATTCAGAATAATACCTTATAAGTATCCAACTTTGTTTCTTTTAATTCTTTCTTTTGGGTTTGATCTTGGATATGGACCGAGGGAAGCTTTATTTCAGAACTTGTTATTTACCCTTATTTATCTTGACCTTGTTCATGTACGATTTAGCAAAGAATTCAGCAAGAGTAATTCAGCAAGGGTTGGCCTATTTACAATTTAGCCAGGTAACTTTTAGTTTTTCTTTTTTTTTTTCAGATAGCGAAAGTAATTTAACTCTTTTAATTACTTTAATATCATTTGAATTAAAATAAACTGAACAGAAGTAATTAAGTAATTTTAATATTTCGTCACTTATAATATTTAGTATAGATTATAGAAGATTCTTCTCGATCGCTATGAGTTTTACTAATGAAAACACCAGGTCATGCTTGATATAAAATTTGCTTGATAATGTAGATTATAAATTAACTTTAATAGATTTTAATTGAAATGTGAGATTAGAAAAAAAATCTAATTATTATGTAGGGATGATTGGCAACGTGCACGCAACCACGCTTGCCTTTTCTTAATGTTACGTTACGTTCTGACTGAAATAAATTCTTTTATGTACATTCTACCCGGTTCATTTTTGTATTAGTGATCGTTAATCTATAAAATGCTTCAGAAAATCATACTAAATTAGCATTATACCATTTAAGAAAAAAGTTTATGTTCAGCGGATATATAATACTATTTTTTTTAATAATAAAATAAGCTATGCTTTGTAATTTAGTAGAATAAGTATAATATATGTAGTAGTTTAATAATTTAGTAGTTTAGCGTATATATAACACTATTTATTTATTTTTTTAATAACCAAAATTGGGGAATCACCGTTGAACCAAATTATACCATATTTCGGTTATTATAATATACTAGCTTAAAACGCGTGCGATGCACAAATCGCACAGATTTTTTTTAATATTATATAATTTTTAAAAAAAAAATTGAATTCAATTCTTAATTTTGTTCATTTAAAATTTTAAATGATATGACTTCATAATAATTATATTAGTAGACGTATATGTTCATAACTTTTCAGAACATTTAAATTTGTTTAAAGTGATAGTATTGATAAGGGAGGAAATGTTTTTATAACGAAATTATTATTTTATTGAGGTTAAAATATAACGTCTTCATTATGTTGGGATCTTAAAAAATATTATTTTAGTATGGTGATTACTTAATCGATTAATTATAATTTTATAAAAGATATATGAAAAAGACAATATTAATAATTGAACGATATAGTTTTATTAATAATTCTATTTATATTTTTTTTAAAAAAAATTTATGTTTTAATTAAAATTTGATTTTTTAGTTCACATAAATAAAATACGAATTATACTTATTCTAATATTAATTTGATTTATCTCGGATAAGTGCGTTACATTATTTTATTTTAGCTCGATGCTCAATACACCTACCAAATCAAACTAATTATTTTTAGTTTAATTTTATTTTTTTTAAAGTGTGGATCAATAAGATAATTTTATTTTAGACTGAATAATTAGTATATATGATTTTATTTTTGTTGGTCGAATTGTATATTTTTTATCCTGGATAAATAAAATATATTATTTTATTATTCAAGTTCATTAGTATATTTTTTTTAGGAGGACTGAGAGTATTATTATTTTATCTTAACTTAATTCACATGATATATCAACTAAATTTTAATAATTATATTTAGTTTGCTTAAATTTAATTTAGCCCGAAGTAACAAATTAGAATAATATAGAACTTGATATGAATCAAAACATAAATTGGTAAAAGAAGTTGAATTTAATATAAATTATAATGATATAGAATTCGATATAAACTAGAATTAAAATTGGTAAAATAATAGAGGAAGTTGACTTGAATATCAATTAGAATTAGAACTGATCGATCCAATAATTAGACTTAGAATAATTAAGTAAGGGTAGTTAACTAATTTCAGTAACTACCGTCAAACTTTTAATATTTCATAAACAATATAGTATAGATAGATAAGTTTGGATCGGCAATCCATGAGTTGGTAAAGCGAACCCGTCATACTCAAACTTAAAATTAAAGTAATCATACCATTTAGAAAAGGAATGTATATCTAACAAGCAAAATTTATTATAAGTCCAACTCAGTTGAAGGAATTTCTAATTAATCTAATTATTAAAGAATCACGGTCATAATCAACCCACAATATTTACATATGCAACTTTAAATTACTTAAATTTTTTGAATATATATATAGAGAGAAGGGATCAACCGGTAACTATTTTATGCAAAAACATTAACAAAAAATATAGGAAGCCTAAAATTTACAGAACACTGGAAGTTTACAGAACATATAAAACTTTGAGGGGCCTATTATATTTTTTATATGAAAATAATACATGTTTAAATCATTGAACCAAAGTTACGTTATAAAAAAAACAATGTTAAAAGGGTATGACTAAAGGTTATGTTATAAACAAAGTTTAAAAACACAAAACATGAAATTAAAAATTAATAAAACACAATAAAATAAATATAGTAACCCAAATTTCAGTAAAAATGATTACTGAACACATGAATTTGTTTTACAGAATACATAAAAATTATAAAAAATGATTGAACACATGACAAATATTAAAGAACTCATTGATAATTAGATGTGTTCTATAAAAATAGTTATAGAACACATAAAAGTTACTGAAAAAGAAAAGAAGAAAAATAGACATTAAGTAAAAAATATATAACATTTAGAAAAGAAAAAATAGAACATATAAGAATTATAGAACACAATAGAGGACATTAGTTAAAATTACATAACACCACAATGCACAATAAATAAAAGCACATAAAAGTAATTACAAAATATATAAAAAAATTACACAGTGTTAATAAAAAGTAGGGACTACTAATAAAAGACTTATTGTGCACAAAACAATAATTGAAAAATACATAAAAAAATATTATGCACGGTACAAAATATTAAAGAAAACAAAAAAATGTAAAAGAACGTGCAGATAAAAAAACTAAACTAATGTAACGACGTGATGTTAGAGTTAGAGTTACCTAGTTACTCAGCAAATAGAGTTACCCGCTGAATCCACCCCATATATATATATATATATATATATTATTTAACAAAAAGGTTATAAACTATATGTATACTAAGTGTAAAAGTGTAAAATGGGGATGTTAATCACTTAAGTCGGAATGGGTTTAACAAAAATCAAAACCGAATCCGATTTTTTTGCCATACCCGAACACGAATTTGAAATTGAAAAAACCAGAATCCTCTAATCCAAATTTGAATTCGCTGAATTTTGTTCGAATTCTTCGAATTTTGTTCGAATTCGGATTAGGGTTAGGAGATCTCTACCAAATTACAACTTGATTCTCACAAACTTCTATCAAGGAATACTAGAATCTGATTCGAGCATTTTTTAATGCAACATTTTGTACAAATCATAGTCTTTCTTAATATTTATATTAGTAATATATTATGTTATATATATCATTATACTTGCATCAAATTTTTCATTCTTCTGCACCTGTGTAGAGATAAATCCCTCCAAAAAAAAAATTCAAGTTAGATTTTTCATGGATGAGCTGGTGGAAGTTGAGCTTGACCCTGAGTATTTCTGGAAGAGAAATGATGATGATCTCTCCAACCTGGATTGTACGTGTTGGAGTAAATATAATATTGTTGCCTTTGATTTTGGTTGTGAAGGATATGTGCTTGTTCCATTGCTAATCCAGAGGGATTGAACTGACACATATTTTGAGTCTACCCAAGCACACCACATATCTCACAAGAGGCAACTGTAGATGAAGTTCTAGAATCCAATTGCTCAATCATTTTAACCATTGTTTGCATAATAGTATTCAACATGGTTGGAGTATCAACATCATACTTACCACCCTTCTTAGAATGATTTCTGTCACACTAGGGATATTTATCATTAGTCGCCATATCGTCTAACAGAGCTTTCGCCTCCTCAGTGTTCTTCTTCATAGTATATCCACTAGAAGCAGCATCAATAAAGATTCTGAACTCTTGTGTTAATCCGTTGTAGAATGTTTGGATCAACAACCAATCAGAAGTTCCATGGTGAGGGCATTATCTCCGAAGCCTTTTGTATCTTTTTTCATGCATCGTGAAGTGACTCCTCATCATCTTGGTGAAAGTTAGATATGTCATTCCTGAGATTTGTAGTCTTCTTCTGACTGAAAAATTTGAGTAAAAAAGCCTTTGCTAAACCATGCCAAGTAGTTAACTTGTTTGGAACTTCATCTTTCAACCAATCTTTTGCCTCATCACGGAAAGAAAATGGAAATAATCGCAGCTTTATCGCATCATCACTAACATTAGACAACTTTATCGTATCACACTTCTCCAAAAAACTTTCAAGATGATCAACAACATTTTCAGTGGACAATCCTGCAAAAGAATTGTTGGAGATGAATTGGATGAATTGAGGCTTGGTTACAAATTAGCCTTGACTGTTGGTCTAAGAATACTAGAGAGTACGTCCTTAGTGTCTGGCATATCCTGCTCATTGAGAGCCTTACCTAGTACTACTTCACCCGTAATTTCCTTGTCTTTGTGTTTTCTTCGTGCACCCGCTTGTCTTCTTGCTGTAGCTTCAATTTCAAGATCAAAATCAATCAAGTTTTCAGTACCTGAATTTCGAGTTTGCATGAAACAAGAAAACCAGAAACCAATATCAAATAACAAGGGAATAATAGCCAAAGCATATAACTAAAAAACCTTAACTAAACTAACTCAAAATTTTACTAATCTAATACCACTTTGTTCCATGGCAGCAGCGCCAAAATTTTGACAAGGCTGTCACGTGCCTATCAAATTTTAATCCCCAGCAAATTCTTCTAAATATGTAGCAGGGTAAGTTAGAGTCGATCCCACAGAGATAAAGGTAACAATCACTAGTAATTCTTGACTTGATTTAACTAAGCAAGTAATATAATAAAAATTGAGTGATTGTTTAACTAAGATTATAACTAAAGCAAAAACCTTGTATTAATCAAATAACTAAAAATATCTAGAAATAAGTATTTCCAAGCACGAATCAATGAAATTATGACCCGTCCCAGTCAATTATATACAACTCCAAAGGAAAGATGCGCCCTAGAAAATATCAATAACCTCTCTCGAGTATTAATGATTTCTCTAAAATATAATCAAGCCTATTTTCCTGGTATCATGCAATTTGTAGACATTAAAACAGCATCCTAACTTCCTAACAATACGTTCTACCTATTTTCATGGAGAAGTTCATGTCCTTATTGGATAAATCATAACCACATAAGTCCAACTTTTATTGATAAATAGATATTGGGTTCAAATAATACACATTATCACGTCTGGCATGTAATTATTACTTAAAACAACTCAATAAGTGCATGTAATATAACTAAATTGGGGGAAATTGAAAAATCATACATCAATCATAACCAGGGTTCAACTTAACTCTTGATTGAAATTCTACTCACTTATGACTAAATTAACAAAACATATAATATGATAAGAACACATAAATAATAGAAAAACCTCAATCTTCAGCAAGAAGAAAAGTAATAGTCCCCGCCCCCTGTATATGTATGCATATCTCCTTAGCAATATATGTAATAACTCGAATTTTTGAGACCTTATAAAACATTTAATGAATAGTAACCCTGACGGACGGCAAAACTTTTGAACCCACACTATGTAGTGCATGAGAAAATGAGTTTCGGAGTTGATATTATGATTATATGTACCAAATGAGTGTATGTAAACACTATTAATTTTCGAAGAAAACGAACTTTGAAAAACGACCATATTTACGACTCATCGAGGATTACGGGAATCCCAATATAATTACAAGATTAAAACCATACGGATTTATATCCAAGTATGATAATTCAAAACATAAGGAATAAATGTGAAAGGAATTACATCGTGAACCACTTACGAGGAAGCATTACGAAAATGTTAAAGCGACCGAGAGAACACGTAAACGATTAAATAAACGTAATGCACTAACTAACCATGGTAAGAAAGTAACCATTGTTACTTTATCAAATAGTGAGCTAGATATAGGATGATCAACCAAGGCTAATCAAATAGTGTGTTAAGGAAGCTAAAATAAGTAGCTTAGCTTGTAAACTAGGAAGCTACTTAGATTTGTCCATGGATTTGGAAAAAAGAATAAACCTAGGATTCTATACTAGGAGAATATCAAATAAATATAAGATATCACCAATCCCATTTCCTAGAAGCAACCAAGGAAGCAAGCATAAAACTCTCTCCCCCTTCTTCATTTCTTCCATTCGGCTTTCTTCATCAAGGAAGGAATTCAAAATCAAAATCTCAAGTTCTAGACATGGTTAAATCCTCCCATTAATTTTCAAGCTTCCTAACAACCAAACTAAGGTAAGATAATTCTTTGATCTCTTTTTATCAAGGTTTGATGGGTGTAATAAAAATCAAGAAAGTTGAGAATGAATAGTATGAATAGTAACTCTTCTTTGGTTTCTTGATTTCAATGGTGGTTTTAGGTTCGAAAAACTATACCAAACACTCCCAAGACTCCACCATCCTCAAGAACACATTTCAAGATTTCAATAAAGGTAAAAATCTTTGACCCAACTTTATTTAAGATTAAATTTCAAGATCCTTTTAGTATGTAGTTACAAACCCAGTTTTAGAGGTGATATTGTTAAAATCTTGATGTTTAGCTAAGTAGATTTAAGGTTGATTGTTTGTGCCTCAAGAACATGATGTTCTTGATAGGAGTTAGTGTATTGATAATGATATGATGATTTTTGGTGGTAGTATAAAGATTTAAGGCGTAAACTAAACTCCGATCGTAAACGTAATCTCGCTAAAACGAACAAAACGTAACTTTAAGTTTTTGCAGAAAGTCCCGAAGATGTAAACTGTAGTTTCTTGAAAAATAACCCTTGATTAGGATATAAAATGTTATAAGGATCGTTTAGGCGCTTGAATCGCTTGATTCCGATTTAGGATCAAAAGTTATCGCCGTTTTATTAAAAGTGATTTACCCGACAAAAACTGCTACGAATTACGAACTTTGAAAATATAAATGATCGACTTAAGAATGTTCATAAATCATGAAATTTTTACAGAGAGTAGAATTTTGAGTTTCCTAACTTCCATAAACATTTTAAGTGAAAACATTAATTTTTCAATTTTATAAAAATATCGGAGCCAAGACCGCGCGATTAGAAACCGTAGAATCCATAAGCGGAGCCGACGGCGAAAATGAAAATGAACCTAAGATACTTAGAAAAATGAAGCGACCATGATGTGAATAAGGACTTAAAGGAATAATAAGGGTAATATAAGTTGAGAGGGTGCATAATAAGTAGCGCATGAGTGCGAGTCGCCATAAATTAGAACGGGACCTAACAAACGAATTGTGTTTATGATTATAGATTTCCGAGCGGAACCTAGAGCATCCTCCAGCTCGAGATAGCCAGGCATGTTTACGAACCCAACTCCATTTACTGTTGTGTTGTGAAATGATTGTTTTATTATCATTACATAAGTACCATGTTTGCCATGATACGTAGTTATTGAATTTTTGCATGATATAGCGATGTTGTACGATAAGTATATATCATGAAATGTTTAATTCCGCTATAAGCATAACATATTATAATAAGACCGAGAGTCGGTCGGGATTTCAAGATAAAAACCCGGGAATCATTCCGGTGATGTTATAGGACGATTACAAGTCCATAGTAGTACGTTTTAAAGGGACTCGACGTCCGCTTACCAATATTAAACACCTCGAGCTTTTATTAAAACGATTTCCAAAGACCGTATTTCCTCAACTATACTTTATCATTTGGACAAGAAATATTTACTTACTATTCATTTATTAAGGAGAAGTATTCTTCAGTAAATATTTACTTCAATCTCGATTAAATATTAAAGTTATTAATGTATTAAACATAAATTAGTTGAGAAATATTATTTTATTCTTTTTAAAAGTAAACTCCTTAGAGATTTAATTATTTACCGAATATCATTTAATTATTTACTATTTATTAAAGGGTTTATTTATGATTTAAAAATCATAGAACCGGATTTAAATTACTTTCTGATTTTTAAAAATCATTCGAATAATTTCAGATCGTCGGAGAATATTATCCCGACTTATTTAATTTTTTGAATATAGTTTCAAGGAGAAACTTTTCCCCCTTATTTAATTATCTGTTGACAACGGTCAACTCACATCCTTAGTACTTCCTCCGAAAATTTCGGAAGTACGTATATATATATATACATTTATATCTTAGTAAGATAAACTGTTTCTATCAACAAGCAAAACGCTTGGGGAACTTCGATGTGGTTCGAGTTCTCGAGATATGATAGAATTCTTTTTAAAAGGATAAGGGATGGGTAGACTCTGGTACTATGTGTGTTTGATGGACTACCAAAGGTACCGCAGGCGAAGGTACTCTGTGTACTCAGGAAGTTGTGAAGTATGTGTATACCCAAAAATGGGACACGTAGCCCGAATGCGGTAAGGGTGATAACCGGGATACAAATGTGTCATCCTTTTACTAGTAGAAAAGGTTACTATTATCGTATTACGACTGATCGTCGTATGCGGTGGTTCCAATGAGTGTCCTAATTCTTCTAATTGGAATTGTGATACAATACCATAACTCAAGCCTAGGTGCTCGGTTTACTATTAAGGTATTCGTAGGATAATAAAATCCCCTAAAGAATTGTATTCATAAGAAGGTGTGTATCACCAAGGAAAACTAATTTCAAATTAAACATAATTATTATATATGATGTTTTACGTAAGTTATCATACAGTCATTTTCATACTGTACATTATTATGCTGGGCATTAAAGCTCACACTTGTTTTCTTAAATTGACACAACACAACAGTGAATCAAGATGCCTACCATAAGAACCACAACCAGGAAACGGGTAGGAAATGGCCAGCTATTCCGTAGATTGTTTGGTGATGTACCACAGGTAGTCCAAATAAGCTAGATTGGTTTTCAGTTGTTTTTAGTTCGGCTTATTTATAAGTATGACTTATGTAAGGTAATAAACAAGAAACGTATATTTGACCGACGGACTAGCCTTACTTAAAGGTTACTCCCCTGTAAGATTTAATTACTTGTGGGTTGTAATAATTATCACTTTATGGTTGAATTACTCTAGCTATGAATGGTTCATTTCCAAGACAATAACCTGTAAGTGTGTGTGTGTGATAAGTGTGGGGTCGTAAAGTGTGAGTATTTATATATTGTAGTGTGAGGTATGTGGTTTGTAGTAGTTTAGATGGCGTGGCCTCCGAGATTCCTGACCCCGGATTTTGGGGCGCCACATAAATGGTATCAAAGCCTTAGGTTATCAAATCTTGGAAACGATAGGATATAAAATACGTAGACATAAGAATAATAAAATAATCAATTAGAGCTCAAGTCAAGTTCGTCGTCGGGCTACACGGGTAGTCTTGACAGTTTTACCCTCAAGGGAATTCCGACTCTAAGTTAGTAATACCTTGCCTATTGTGTCAGGTACCAGTGGAACTTATGAGGGAGGTTGACCCTGTTGATAATTTTATGGTTCCTGAGCGTGGCCCTACTCCCGAGCCAGAGGACCCACCCATTGATGACTCAGATGAAGACCCTACTGAGGATTTTCCGGAGGAGAAGACCGACCTTCCTGTCCCCATAGATGATGACGTTGAGATGACCCAGGGAGATGGCGTAGGCTGGAGGGATGTAGAGATGTACCCTCACCCGACCATTCGCTCTCCTATCCCACCTCCAGGGATTCAGAGCCCTATGCCATATGCTGATGATGATGACGAGGATGGGATATATGCACAGGTCTACGAGGCTTACGACATATCCTCTAATGACCCAGACTCATCTCTACCACCCTCGGTGACTATACATGTAGCTGTACACGACTAGATGGTGGCTCAGCTTAATGCTGAGATCACTGCGACATCTGCTCGCATTATGGAGTTACGCCAGGCACTGACCGCTGAGAGAGCCATCAGACTAGGATACCCAGGGGACTTCAGAGCTTCTTCCCCAGCCATAGCCCGCAGGGAGATTGATGGGATCAAGCTCCGTACCCGGGTTCAGATGAGGATGACAGCGATTGGAGGGTACATCCCGGTAGTTGATGCAGAGCTGATGTTGGCAGGAGCAATGAGGAGGGTGCGTGACCTCACGCACAGTGACAGTGACTGAAGGACTAGTGACTAGATATGGACCTTCAAGAAGGCTGGGTGACTTGTCACCAATTTTGATAGGATAGCTAGTAGTAGATGGCATTCCTAGCCCTTCAGGGTACACGGCTTATGTAATTGCATTTCAATATTCAGGAGAAGTAGTGATGTATTATAATCAGGCACGTATGAACTCAGCTAGTTGTTTTGTCCCCCAGATATAAGTGGGAGACCTTATGAAATATATATCTAGCATTTATTAAGAAATTGATGTCCATATTATTGCACTTTATAAAAATATGCTAGATAATAGATAACATGCTTACATATGGATAAATTAATCCAATTATAAAATATTACAACTATATTGACAAATTTTCATTATCGGAACAATGCCACCCCGTAGAAGAGGAACCAGGGCACAACCCACAGAATCTGTTAACCAACAACGGAATGAACCTGACCCTATAGTAAATGACGAAAGTGAAGAGGACCTAGACTATAATGAATATGATGAGGAAGACTATGTAGAAGAAGAGGTTGAGGATACCCATCAGGGAGGAAACCCCATGAATGAATTTATGGAACTGTTAAGAGCAAATATGAACCAACAGCCTATTCCACCACAACCACATGTTGTCCAACAGATTGCAACCACTGCCTTTAGGGCCTTCAAATCTCTCAAACCCCCAGAGTTTCTAGGATCTGCCCTCCCCGTTGAAGCACGGGCCTGGCTCAAAGAGATAGAAAAGTCCTTCGAGATACTAGGATTAGAGGAACGACACAAGACCATTTTCGCTTCTTACATGCTGAAAGGAGAAGCTAACTACTGGCGGGAGTCCAAACAAAACCTAGAGACTGATGCTGTGATCCCATGAGATAGATTTACCCGACTGTTCTTAGACAAGTATTTTCCTAGGTTTATGGAGACCCAGATGGAGAGATTAAATTTCTGGAGTTGAAACAGGATAAGATGACTATGGCAGAATATGAGGCTAAGTTTACTGAGTTGTCAAGATTTGTGCCTGAGTTTGTGAATACCGAAGAAAAGAAAGCGCGAAGGTTTCAGCTTGATCTGAAACAGTGGATCCAAAACCGAGTGGCGGTGTTAGAACTGACAGACTATGCCACCTTAGTGCAGAAAGCCTCAATTATTGAAGCTGGCAGTGAGCAAAGTGTGAAGGAAAAGGAAAATAGGAAGAGGAAGATAGGAAGACAAGGCGGAGGAGGAGGAGTAGGAACTGGGAACAAAAGCCTTCCAAGCAGGTTCGTCAGGGGAGCGGTGTCCCAACCTGTATGAGGCCCCGGATTCAGAATGGCCCCGAGTGAGAGTGTTGGCCAGGGCGGCGGATAATCTAGGGAAACATTCCATAGCCAACCCCGTACCCCAGTACCCGAATGTCAGACACCTTGGAATGTGCACCCAGGCGAGAGCCCCTCTGAAATGTTACAGGTGTGACCAAATCGGACACCTTGCCAACAACTGCACCCGACCCAATGTAACGTGTTTTTAATGTGGGAAGGTAGGACACATGAGAAAGGATTTCCCGACATTGAAACCCCCAGCCTCAGGGATGAGCAGAGCTGCATCCATCCGACCCCCAGCTGCTAGGACCTTCAACATGACTGTTCAAGATGCTGTCCGAAACACTGACGTGATAGCAGGTACCCTTTTGTTAAATTTCGAACATGCAAATGTCCTACTTGATTCTGGAGCAACCAAGTCATTTATATCTCAAGATTTTGCTAAAAAATTAAAACTTAACACCGTACCCTTACGCGAGGTATTACAAGTGGAAATAGCAAATAAAGAAATAATTCCTGTGAATCAAGTACACCCTAAGTGCAAGTTGAAATTAGAAGGGAAGGTCTTCGAGGTTGACCTAATCCCATTTGCGAGAATTTGATGTAATCTTAGGAATGGATTGGTTATCCAGTAATGGAGCACAAATAGATTGTGAACAGAAGAGGGTAAAGATAAGAGTGCAAAATGGGAAAAAAGTAGTGTTTATAGGTCAACGACAGAACCAGAAATTTCTGACCATGCTACAGGCAAAAAGGTTATTAAGGAAAGGTAACGAGGCCTATTTGGCTTATGTGGTAGATATCAATAAGGGAGTCCCTAATATACAAGACATACCCATAGTGAACGAATTCGAGGATGTGTTTCCAGAGAACTTACCAGGGTTGCCACCTGACAGGGAAATATAATTCGCTATAGAATTAGCACCAGGAATGACACCAGTATCCAAGGCCCCATATAGGCTAGCCCCAGTTGAGATAAAGAACTAGCTTCTCAACTGCAAGAGTTATTAGATAATGGAATGATAAGACCCAATGTGGCGCCATGGGGAGCGCCATTACTGTTCGTAAAGAAAAAGGACGGCAATATGAGATTATGCATAGACTATCGAGAATTGAATAAGCTGATTGTTAAAAATAGGTACCCTCTCCCCAGGATTGATGACCTGTTCGACCAACTCAAGGGAGCTGTACATTTTTCCAAAATAGATTTGAGAGTAGGATATCACCAACTAAAAATCAAACCTGAAGATATACCGAAGACTGCTTTTCGCACTAAGTATGGGCACTATGAGTTCTTAGTCATGTCGTTTGGGCTAACCAATGCACCCGCAGCCTTTATGGATTTGATGAACAGAGTGTTCAAAAAGTACCTAGATATATGCGTGATAGTTTTTATAGATGATATTCTGATCTACTCAAAGACGGAGCAAGAGCATGCAGACATTTGAGGATAGTCTTAGAAATCTTGAGGAATGAGAAATTGTATGCCAAGTTCTCGAAGTGCGAGTTTTGGTTAAGAGAAGTTCAGTTTTTAGGACATGTGGTGAGTAGCAAAGGAGTTTTAATTGAACCTGCCAAAATAGAGGCGGTATCCAACTGGGAAAGACCAACTACCCCAACAGAGGTTAGGAGTTTTGTGGGTTTAGCAGGATATTACTGAAGATTCGTGCAAGATTTTGCTAAGATAGCCGGTCCACTGACTAGACTTATTTAGAAGACAGAAAAGTTCGTATGGGCAGAGAAATGTGAGGAAAGCTTTCAGGAACTGAAAAGGAGGCTGATGTCAGCACCAGTGCTCGCTCTTCCCGATGGAAAGGGAGAGTTTGTGATATACAGTGACACATTGCTTAAGGGATTAGGATGTGTGCTTATGCAGCACGGCAAAGTTATAGCGTATGCCTCTCGGCAATTGAAGGAGTATGAGAGCAGATACCCTACGCATGATCTAGAATTAGCAGCCATAGTTTTTGCCCTAAAAATTTGGAGACACTACTTGTACGGTGAGAAATGCAAGATT
Organism: Apium graveolens; assembly: GCF_009905375.1. Taxonomy (NCBI): domain Eukaryota; kingdom Viridiplantae; phylum Streptophyta; class Magnoliopsida; order Apiales; family Apiaceae; genus Apium; species Apium graveolens. Next base: position 227,601,336 of record NC_133653.1, on the reverse strand, counting down.
TACACAGACCATAAGAGCCTCAAATATATTCTTACTCAGAAAGAACTGAACATGAGACGGAGGAGATGGTTAGAGTTGATTAAGGACTACGACTGTGAAATTTTGTATCACCCGGGTAAAGCCAATGTGGTGGCTGACGCCCTTAGTAGGAAGGAAAGACTCAAGATGATAATGACATCGGAGGAGCTAATTAAAGAATTCGAGAAGATGGAAATTGACGTGAGAATGACCGGTGAAGGAACGGAAGGATTATTTGAAATTAAGCTAGTGTCGGAACTGACTGAAAAGATACGAGTATGTCAGGAAAAGAAGGTGGGTGAAGAAAGAGAAATATTGACCGGTGAAGAAGTGAGATGCGAGAAGGACGAAAAAGGGATCATGAGGTATGCGTCCCGAATTTGGATTCCAAATGTGCAAGAGTTAAAGGATGAGCTACTGCACGAAGGGCATAGCTCCAGATATTCAATCCACCCAGGAAGTACAAAAATGTACCGTGACCTTAAGGAATATTATTGGTGGCCTAACATGAAGAGAGAAGTAGCAGAGTGGGTCAGCAAGTGCTTGACATGCCAGAGAGTGAAGGCGGAACATCAGCGACCTAGTGGAATATTACGGCCCCTGCAAAATTCCAGAATGGAAATGGGAGCATATAGCCATGGATTTTGTGACAGGCCTACCTAAGACAAAGACCAATCATGATGCCATATGGGTTATCATAGATAGATTGACCAAGTCCGCACACTTCCTACCAATCAACGAAAAGTACACCGTAGACAAGTTGGTGGATATTTACTTGAAGGAAATTGTAGTGAGACACGACATTCCTGTAGCCATAGTGTCAGATAGAGACCCAAGGTTTAATTCCCGATTTTGGAGAAGCTTCCAGGAATGCGTAGGCACCAGACTAAACATGAGTACCGCTTACCACCCCCAGACTGATGGACAAAGCGAAAGGACTATTCAGACCCTAGAAGATATGCTACGAGTATGTGCCATTGATTTCAAAGGAAATTGGGATGACCACTTACCCTTGATCATATTTGCTTACAACAATAGCTATCACACTAGCATAGGAATGCCTCCGTATGAAGCTCTTTATGGACGGAAATGTCGCTCTCCTCTATGTTGGGATGAAGTTGGAGAACACAAGATATTAGGACCCGAGTTAGTCCAACAGACCAGGGAAATGGTGAGACTCATCAGGAAAAGACTGGTAGCAGCTCAGGACAGACAAAGGAAGTACGCCGACCAGACCAGGAAGGATAGGGAATATGAAGTAGGAGATTCTGTGCTATTGAAGGTATCTCCGTGGAAAGGAGTGATGAGATTTGGGAAGAAAGGGAAGTTGAGTCCCAGATTCATAGGACCCTTTGAAATTTTGAGGAGAATAGGACCTCTAGCTTACGAGCTCGCCTTTCCTCCTAATCTGCAACAAGTGCACAACGTGTTCCACGTGTCCATGTTAAGGAAGTACCATCAGATGCACGACATGTAATAGAATACGAGCAGGTAGATTTACAACCAGACCTGACCTACATCGAGCAGCCAGTAAGGATAATGGACCAAAAAGAACAAGTGCTGAGGTACAAGACTGTGAAGCTGGTTAGAATCTTATGGAGGAATCAAAATGTCGAGGAGTCAACTTGGGAACTTGAAGACGCAATGAGGAATAAATACCCCCACTTATTTTCCAATTGATTCCAGGACGGAATCCTTGTTAGAGGGGAAGACTTTAATAACTCGAATTCATGAGACCTTGTAAAACGTTTAATGAATAGTAACCCTGACGGAGGGGAAAAACTTTTGAACCCACACTATGTAATGCATGAGAAATTGAGTTTCAGAGTTGATATTATGATTATACGTACCAAATGAGTGTATGTAAACGCTATTAGTTTTCGAAGAAAACGAACTTTGAAAAATGACCATATTTACGACTCATCAAGGAATACGGGAATCCCAATATAATTACAAGATTAAAACCCTACAGATTTATATCCAAGTATGATAATTCAAAATATAAGGAATAAATACGAAAGGAATTACATCGCGAACCATTTACGAGGAAGTATTACGAAAACGCTTAAGTGACCGAGCGAACGCGTAAATGATTAAATAAACGTAACGCACTAACTAACCATGGTAAGAAAGTAACCATGGTTACTTTATCAAATAGTGAGCTAGATATAGGATGATCAACCAAGGCTAATCAAATAGCGTGCTAAGGAAGCTAAAACAAGTAGCTTAGCTTGTAAACTAGGAAGCTACTTAAATTTGTCCATGGATTTGGCAACAAGAATAAACCTAGGATTCTATACTAGGAGAATATCAAATCAATATAAGATATCACCAATCCCATTTCCTAGAAGCAACCAAGGAAGTAAGCATAAAACTCTCTCCCCCTTCTTCATTTCTTCCATTCGGCTTTCTTCATCAAGGAAGGAATTTAAAATCAAAATCTCAAGTTCTAGCGATGGTTAAATCCTCCCATTAATTCTCAAGCTTCCTAAAAACCAAACTAAGCTAAGATAATTCTTTGATCTCTTTTTATGAAGGTTTGATGGGTGTAATAAAATTAAGAAAGTTGAGAATGAATAGTATGAATAGTAACTCTTCTTTGGTTTCTTGATTTCAATGGTGGTTTTAGGTTCCAAAAACCATACCAAGAACTCCCAAGACTCCACCATTCTCAAGAACACATCTAAAGCTTTCAAGAAAGGTAAAAATCTTTGACCCAACTTTATTTAAGATTCAATTTCAAGATCCTTTTAGTATGTAGTTACAAACCTAGTTTTAGAGGTGATATTGTTGAACTCTTGATGTTTAGCTAAGTAGATTTAAGGTTGATTGTTGTTGCCTCAAGAACATGATGTTATTGATAGGAGTTAGTGTGTTAATGATGATATGATGATTGTTGGTGGTAGTATAAAGATTTAAGACGTAAACGAAACTCCGATCATAAACACAATCTCGCTAAAATGAATAAAACGTAACTTTAAGTTACTGCAGAAAGTCCCGAAGATGTAAACTGTAGTTTATTGAAAAATAACCCTTGATTAGGATAGAAAAATTTATAAGGATCGTTTAGGCGCTTGAATCGCTTGATTCCGAATTACGGATCAAAAGTTATGGCCGTTTTACTAAAAGTGATTTACTCGACAAAAACTGCTACGAATTACGAACTTTGGAAATATAAAGGATCGACTTAAGAATGTTCATAAATCATGACATCTTTACAGAGAGTAGTATTTTGAGTTTCCTAACTTCCATAAAAATTTCAAGTGAAAATAATTATTTTTTTAATTTTATAAAAATATCGGAGCCAAGACCGCGCCATTAGAAACCGTAGAATCCATAAGCGGAGCCGACGGCGAAAATTAAAATGAATCTAAGATACTTAGAAAAATGAAGCGACCATGATGTGAATAAGGACTTAAAGGAATAATAAGGGTAATATAAGTTGAGAGGGTACATAATAAGTAGCGCATGAGTGCGAGTCACCGTAAATTAGAACGGGACCTAACAAAACGAATTGTGTTTATGATTATAGATTTCCGAGCGGAACCTAGAACATCCTCCACCTCGAGATACCCATGCACGTTTACGAACCCAACTCCATTTACTGTTGTGTTGTGAAAGGATTGTTTTATTATCATTGCATAAGTACCATGTTTGCCATGATACGTAGTTATTGAATTTTTGCATGATATAGCGATGTTGTACGATAAGTATATATCGTGAAATGTTTAATTCAGCTATAAGCGTAACGTATTATAATAAGACCGAGAGTCGGTCGAGATTTCAAGATAAAAACCCGGGAATCATTCTGGTGATATTATAGGACGATTACAAGTCCATAGTAGTACGTTTTAAAGGGACTCGACGTCCACTTACCAATATTATACACCTCGAGCTTTTATTAAAACGATTTCCAAAGATCGTATTCCCTCAACTATACTTTATCATTTGGACAAGAAATATTTACTTACTATTCATTTATTAAGGAGAAGTATTCTCCAATAAATATTTACTTCAATCTCGATTAAATATCAAAGTTATTAATGTATTAAACATAAATTAGTTGAGAAATATTATTTTATTTTTTTAAAAAGTAAACTCCTTCAAGGTTTAATTATTTATCGATTATCATTTAATTATTTATTATTTATTAAAGGGTTTATTTATGATTTAAAAATCATAGAACCGGATTTAAATTACTTTCTGATTTTTAAAAATCATTTGAATAATTTTAGATCGTCGGAGAATATTATCCCGACTTATTTAATATTTTGAATATAGTTTCAAGGAGAAACTTTTTCCCCTTATTTAATTATCTGTTGACAACGGTCAACTCACATCCTTAGTACTTTTTCCGTAAATTTCGGAAGTACGTATATATATATATCTACATTTATATCTTAGTAAGATAAACTATTTCTATCCACAAGCAAAACGCTTGGGGAGCTTTGATGTGGTTCGAATTCTCGAGATATGATAGAATTCTTTTTAAAAGGACAAGGGAGGGGTAGAATCTGGTACTATGTGTGCTAGATGGACTACCAAAGGTACCGCAGGCGAAGGTACTCTGTGTACTCAGGAACTTGTAAAGTATGTGTATACCCAAAAATGGGACACGTACCCGAATGCGGCAATGGTGATAACCGGGATACGAAGGTGTCGTCCTTCTACTAGTAGAAAAGGTTACTATTATCGTATTACGACTGATCATCGTATGCGGTGGCTCCAACGAGTGTCCTATTTCTTCCAATTGGAATTGTGATGCAATACCGTAACCCAAGCCTAGGTGCTGGGTTTACTATTAAGGTATTCGCAGGATAATAAAATCCCCTAAAGAATTGTTTTCATAAGAAAGCATGTATTACCAAGGAAAACTAATTTCGAATAAAACATAATTATTATATATGTTGTTTTACGTAAGTTATCATACAGTCATTTTCATACTGTACATTATTATGCTGAGCATTATAGCTCACTCTTGTTTTCTTAAATTGACACAACACAATAGTGAATCAAGATGCCTACCATGAGAACCACAGCCAGGAAACGGGTCGGAAATGGCCAGCTGTTCCGTAGATTGTTTGGTGCTGTACCACAGGTAGTCCGAATAAGCTGGATTGGTTTTCAGTTATTTTTAGTTCGGCTTATTTATAAGTATGACTTATGTAAGGTAATAAACAAGAAACGTATATTTGACCGACGGACTAGCCTTACTTAAAGGTTACTCCCCGGTAAGATTTAATTACTTGTGGTTTGTAATAATTATCACTTTATGGTTGAATTACTCTAGCTATGAATGGTTCATTTCCAAGACAATAACCTGTAAGTGCGTGTGTGTTATAATTATGGGGTCGTAAAGTGTAAATATTTATATATTGTAGTGTGAGGTATATGGTTTGTAGTAGTTTAGATTGCGTGGCCTCCGAGATTCCTGACCCCGGATTTTGGGGCGCCACAATATATGCCTATTTGTTTATGATGAAATTATACAAGTACGTTTTCTAAACTGATTGGGGTTTCAAAAAAAAATTCGTAGCTGACTTCTCTTCAATAAATATGGGTCGCTTCAGTTATAATTTGATACTTTGACCGCTTTCGAATGAGAGATAATTCATTTATCTTTATGTGGGTTATTTTAATCATCTAATTCTGACTTCTGAAACTCAAGAAATGGCCCAAATAGTAGAGTATGTGTGTGTAGTCGAACAAATTTGAATTCCCTATATTAAATCTTCAAATTAAGCTCTTTTTCTCGGATGCATCAAAGTTTAGGATTTTTTTGTCTCCTGCAATAAAACATTAAAATCTAATTAATAAAAATCTGAATCAATGCAATATATAACAAATATGAGAAATAAAATCATATAAAGTATATTTTAATAGATACTTTACCAAAAGGTGAATGATAAATTTGATAAGGAAATATGTCAAGTTTAGTGTGATTGATCTAAAATCTAGTAGAAGTTTTTATATCTAAATTAAAATTATTAACTAACTATGGTTAATAAATTAGGAGAATGATAAATAAGAAAAATATTTTAATAATTTAATTGGTCTAAAATTTAAGATTGACGTCATATTGGTATTAACATAATTCTTAATTTTTGATTGGTTAACTCGATACTTTGGTACACTCAGGTATTATAATAAATGATACATATATAAATAAAATATTGTTTATTATTAACATGAGTTACTTGGGTCGGATTCGGGTTGAAACGAAATAAGTTTCGGATTTTTTTGGGTTGGGTTCAAATTAGTACGCCATAAACTCAATCATATTTGAAAATAATCCGGGTTTGAAATTCAGACTAAAACCTGAAATATTTGGGTTCGATAAAATTTAATCGGGTCGGTATAAATTGAGTATCTATTAGTTATGTATAAATGATCTTCTGTAATATAAATGTCCGTTGTGAAAGAGTTTATTTGATTAAAGAAAATTTATTATTTAACTGAATAGCATGTAGAATATCTCAAAAATTTATATAATAAAACATTCATCTCTGAAAAAGTATATGAAATAGAAATTTTGCAAAATCAACAATAAAATTAGTGAGACATTTGTAACTTAATTATTAAAACCCGATCAACTATTTAATTATTGTTGACTTGAACTCGATTCTTAAAATTAATTTGTGTAAATTCTTGAGCTGCAATCGTCTGTATCTTCAAGCCTTCCAATTTTCTGATTTTCTAATATTCAAGTCTTCGTACTTAAATACTATCCAATTTTCTCGAGTACAAAAATCACTTAACAATTTTTCTAATAATAGTACTCCGTTTTTTTCACGGATGACGGCTAGTGCAATAGTCTGGTTCATAGAAGACTAATTTCGCTCTCAGACCTTCGTACTATATACTTCCTCCGTTGCTTGAACATATTAATGAACTTTATACGGACTTCTGTTAATGTCTTCTTTACTACAGCTACCAAGGTCATTATGTATCTACCAAATACCCGTTCTGAACTCATTCTAATGGAACATAGATCAGTCACAAGTCCTTTGTTCCATATTATATTATCAAACCAGTATTATTGAGTTAGACATTATGCTTTAAACTTGCTCAACAATCTCTTCCTATTTAACTGTTACACCTGGCGGTCAAATAACAATAGAGAAGCAACAGTTTGGAGGATAACTCAACTAACTCTATAAATAGATCTTCAATCAGTTTTCAACATTCAGCTCTGGACTTGTAAATAATACTATCTTATACCTATTGCATCTTCTATAAATCTTCAGCTTCAGCAGAGAACTGATTCATCTCTCCCTTATGTAAAGTTGCAGATATATATATGTCTTCCAAATTCCGTCTTCAATCTTCAGATCTTCCCATTGAGCACATAGAAAACATTTTAGAACTCAGCTCATAACCAATAATCTCTGCCCCTAAGATGAAGAACCTCCCCCTTAGTACAATAGTACAAGAAAGACTATTTTTTGTATAATCTCTTATAATCTTTTTACAATCTCTCCCCTTAATTGAGTAATCTTTCAAAATATATCAGAGCAGAGATAAGACCACATAACCAAGTGAAGATATTATAGTTGGTAACCATTTCCTCACAGTGCAAGTGTGTGATTTATGTTTAGTGATCTCACAATGTGTTTCGCACCACTCTTACATTGAAGTGTTTGTCACTCAGTCTCACAATGTGCTACTCACTCAAAACTCCAAACATCCAAGTGTACCTACAAGAAAATCCTCTACATAGAAACGTCGTCTTCCACCTTCAAGGATGAAAACTCTTAGTTAAGAGATTTTGAATTCCTTCCGAGAGGAGAAATTAGGATTCTTTTAAATGGTAAAATTTCTAATTTCCCTCAATTTCCATTAAGAAGTATGCCTTATAAACTCGTCAGATATCTGAGTCCTCATTTACAAGTTGTAATTTTGACTAAAGTCAAATCTATGGCCATATTTTAATTCTGGAAAGATAATTAATGATCAATGATATGCCATTAGAGATTAGAGATTTCTTCTGAAGTGCGTGAAGACTTATCAGATTTAATGAACTACTAAGGTCCAGAATTGTAATCCAATCCAAAGATGAGTGTATAAAGTTTTGAGGGCCATGATCTAAGGATTAAAATCCAACTATTGTTAGTGACCTTGATATGGTTTAACAAAAATTGCTTCAATACCTTCCTTGTGTGTAAATCTCACGTGTGCATGGGAAATATTAAGATCAAGAGGCAGTGACTCTCATGCTACATGCCTTGACTGATATGCGAATTTCAATAGATTACATTCTATTGGGAGAATGCAGTTTATATACCTTTTCAGATTTATATTCTTTTAAGAGAATACAGATGGGCTTATAGTTATCTCGAGGTTTAGATACTCCACTACTTTGTGAGAGACAGAGCTATAGGGTTGACTGATCCTTCCTTATGTGGTGCTATTTGGCACTATCTCCCTCATTCTCAATTGAACTCCAATACAATTGGTAATTTTGTCTAACACTAAGTTGATATTTCAAGAAAAATTAGGTGTATCAGAGAAAAATATGGTGAATATAGAAGAGATAGGTAAAGGATGTTGTTTTAAAAGTGTTTAGTTCTATAACTTTGGTCAAAACTGTTAGGTAATGATTTACACACAGGGGGTGAATGTGTTTTTTGTTGTTATGCTTTTCTTGAAGTATTTATGATTTGAACAAAGTAAATGTAGATCTTGCAGTGATATGTGTTACTACTGAATCTAAGCATGTAATAATAGTGAACACAGATATTTCAAAACTTACTTAATTTTATATTAAAATTAAGAATGTTTTGCTACAAAAATTTTAGGCTCTTTGTTAATAAAGAGCTTAGCTTCTTTCTTGAGAGAATATAAGATTTCTGATCTTAAAAATTACAAGTAACAAATGACCAATGTTAACCTTATATCACAGTTAACTTCTGGTTTACACAGTGTATAATAGGACATGCTTTTTACTTTAGTAAACTGTCACTTATCATTTTCATTTTAGGAAAAGTATATCTTCCATTTCTGGCTTAATATATCTTTGCATGATGTGTTAACTTTGATCTTCCTTTGTCAGTTAATCTTCACCCTTGATCTTACACACTCTTCAAGCTGCTTTTTGTAGACTTGTCAATCCAGCTGGTTGGATTGTTTGTTGATTGTTAATCTTGGATATTGAACTGGTCTGCAATTTGTACTTTGAGATTTTACCTCGAGATCTCCAGTTAGGCATATAGAGAACTTGAAATCTCGATAAGTATATTGGCTTATCGAGATCCCTAATACTCCATAGTTGATTTGACTTGTAGAGGTCTCTGAGTTCTCTATAAGAGAATTTGACTTATCGAGAACTCTCATCTTCATTTCTTCACTTTGACTTATCGATATCTCTGAGTTCTCTAGTGACTTATTGACTTGTCGATAACTCAGAGTTCTCTAGTGAATTTTGGCTTATCGATAACTCAGATTTCTCTAATGAATGTTGACTTGTCGATAACACTGAGTTGTCTAGTGAAGAAATGACTTGTCGATATCTCCAATCTTCATGTCTTCAATTTAGCTTGTCGATATCTCTGAGTTCTCTAGTAGCTATCTTGAGTTCTCTATAAGTCATTTAGAGTTCTCGAATGACTTCTCTATAACACTAAATCTGTGACTTGTAGGGATCTTGACTTAGAACATTTTTCCCAAAACAGATTTATTCAACTCCAAGCTTCTTCATAATTCTTCTGAGGCATGATCTTCTTGATCTTCTTCCAGATAGAATTCTTACGCTTGACATTATTTTAAGAAAAAGACTCCAATATGCTTCTTGATCATTTTTACAAACTTTAAATGTTACAATACACAATGCAAACTAAGATTACAATACAACTTACTTAGGATTGTCAATTTGACTTAGTCTTGTTATTGTACAGGTATGTCTTGCACAACAAAAACCTATGGGGTTTGATAGGCTCATAGTTAGTTCTTAAAACCACTGAGAGTTGAAGATCACAAATTTCCAAAGTACAATATTAGAGAATTTGGAGAGCAGCATGAGAGTGATTCAGGTGCTTATAATCCTAGGATCAAAGAAATTTACCTTTACTTACCACCATAAGGTCTACTACCAATTATTATTTCAACAGAATTTCACTAATTCTTAGACTCAATGGAAATTGAATTATATTCATCTATGTTGTTAGATATAATTGATGATATCAGCAGAAACTATCAGAAGTTCATATCAGGACTTATATCAACATTTACTGAAGAGTGACGTCATCATTAGTTATATTAGTACTTGATGATCAGCATATGATGTCATCAGGATTTGTCACTTCAGTAGATATTAAATATGGAAAAGGAAAGTAGGAATTCAAGGAGGTGAATGACTTTATCTCAGAAGCAATCATACATGGATAGGTTTCCTTATTATAATAGAATAAGATTCCTTATTTGATTGTATAGTTGTGCTCTATATAAAGCACATATTAGGTTCATGCTGTAAGCATTGCAAACATTGTTATATCATTCGCATAACCTCGAACCTCTCAAGGATAATTGTTTATCCTTTCGAGAGAGTACGTTTGTAATCAGTTTTTATAAGTTAATATAAAAACTGTTGATTCTGTTGAAGCTTTTTCGTAATAATTGAATAAACTGTATTCACCCCCTACAGTTGATTATAGACCTAAAAATTGGTATCAGAGCTTCATGTCGATATACAAACGGTTTAAGATCTGAAAATTGATCTAAAATGTCAGACAAAGAAGAAGAACCACAGAATCCAAAACCACCACCCTTAGCCACATCACAGATTAGCAGCAACATGAGTAGGTATGAAGCAATCAAGGTGCCAATCCTAAAGATACATGAATATCCAAGTAGGATTTATGATGGTCCTCATAAACCAATTAAGGTAGCTGTTTCTGTTGTAGGAGAACCATAAAAGATGGTTGGCAATGACATGAAGGACTACATTCCTGAAGATCTTTCATCTATTATGAAGGATGCTAAGGTCAGACACATCTTGCACAATAGTCTTGATAGTGTTATGTCCAATAGGGTTATTGGATGTAAGGCGACAAAGGAAATATGAGATGCTTTAGAGGTAAAGTGTCAAGGTACAACTATTATCAAGAAAAATAAGAGGACAGTACTTACTCAAGAATATGAGCACTTTGACTCATGAGAAAATGAGTCCTTAACTGAGATCTATGAAAGATTTCAGAAGCTTCTGAATGACTTATCTCTTATCAACAAGGAGTATGATTTGGAGGACTCAAACTTGAAGTTCTTACTTGTTCTCCCTGAAAAGTGGGACTTTAAGGTCACATTAATAAGGGATAACTATGAACTTAATGACACACCTCTAGATGATATCTATGAAATACTGAAAACTCATGAACTAGAGACGGAGAAAAGAAGCAAGAGGAAAAGATCTAAATCTAGACCAGTAGCACTCAAAGTTGAAGAGAAGCCAAATGAGAAAGCTAGGAGAAAAAGCTACTCCAAAGGAAAAACTATGATTGCAAAGTCAGATACTGAATCATCAAACTCTGATGATGACTCAAATATTGATATTGAATCAGATACTGATAGTGATCATGACAACAATGAAGACATGGATCAAATGGCTGCACTACTGGTTAAAGGCTTCAAGAAGATGCTCTATAAGAACTTCAAGAAAGGGAGAAGATTTTCCAGAAAAGGATCTAGTTCCTCAAACTCTGATAAGAGGAAAAATAAAACAAATACTGATTGGAAGGAATCAAGATCTGGAAAACTTGACAAGTCAAAGGAGAGATGTTATAATTGTGATGGAATTGGATACTTTACAGTTGACTGCAGAAAACCCAGAGCTGAGAAGAAAAAGCCTTGATCTCAAAGAAGAAAAACCGGGATGATTCATCAGAATCAGATGATGAGGTCAATTATGCTCTTATGGAAAATGATGATGCTGAGGCTGATAATGCTGAATAAAAGGTACCTCAGACTGTTCTTGCTTTTGATACTGATGATATATATGAATTAAGATTATTTCTTAAGACTCTGCATATTAGTTATAGGGATCAAACCTTAGAGAATAATAGAATCAAGAGTGAAAACTCTGAGTTAAAGAAAAGGAATGATCACCTAGAAATTGAGTTGTTTTCCATGCTAGAAATTCAAAAAGAAAGAGATAATGTTGTTTATGTTAAAGAAAAACTGTTAGAAAAATATGCTTATCTAGAAAAAGAGTTAGCTAAAGAAAGAGAGGTTATTAAACTTTGGACTAACTCAGGAAAAATAACTCAGGAAATTTTAGAAAATGGTTGTTGGGGATCAGGATTAGGATATGCTGCTAGATCTAATTCTGATAAGAAAATTGAAAAAGAAACTGAGAAAACTGAACCATTAAATACTGATAGCAAGGTCAAACTGAATAAGGTTCAGATAAAGACCATTAAGTTTAATCCAAGTGCTACTACCGTCAAGTCAATCTATGAGGCAGGTTCAACCTCAGCACCTAGATCAAACTCAATTACTAATAAAAGTGAACAGGTTCACACAAAATCAGTAAATATTGGTTCAATGACTCAGAAACAGCTTAAGAAAAATCCGAAGGATTTACACATAAAAGACAAGAAGTAAAGGCCTAGGAAAAATAGGAATGGCAAGGTAGGTGTTAATAAGAATGATAATTATGTAACTCCTCTCGATGCACCTAGAAAGGCCTGTTTGAACTGTGGTAGTACTCATCATTTTGCTAATTCTTGTAGAAAGAATAAGGAGATAAATATTGTTCCCTCCAAATCAAAGTTTAGGAATAGAACAGTTAGATATAAATCACAGAGTCCTTGTTTTCATTGTGGTAGTGTTTGACACTCTATTTATACATGTAAAGAGTATCATAGTTTGTATTATGATTATTATAAAATGAAAACCTCTTTAATTAAAGCAAAATATGTTTCTGCATGTATAAATACTGATAATAAGGATGTTAACATAAACTCTTATAAAAAGTCTTCTGCTGCATATGTTAACAAACTTAAAAAGGCCAAATGATCCAAGCAAGTATGGGTCCGTAAAAACACTAACTAATTTCAATTTCTAATTACAGGGTAACAGGAGGAATACTCTAGTCTTGGATAGTGGATGCTCAGGACACATGAATGGTTATAAATCCCTGCTATCAGAATTCGAGGAGAAAACTGTCCCAAGTGTTTCTTATGGAGATGGAAACTTAGGAAAAATCCTGGGATATGAAAAAATCAAAGTTGGAAATGTCATCATTGAAAATAGCTCTAGTTACAGGACTCAAGCATAATCTGATCAGTGTGAGTCAAATCTGTGACAGAGGTTACCATGTCAATTTCTATAAGGAGCATTCTGAAATTGTCAGTAAGTCTGATGGCAAGATTACAATGACTAGTGTAAGACATGGTAGATTATATGAAGCCAAGGCCTCCACAAATATTGATAAATTAGAAGTTTGTCTACTAAGTGGACCATCTGTGGAAGACAGCTGAAACTGACATAAAAAACTTTCTCATCTCAATTCAACAGTATCAATGAACTTGTGAGGAAAGATCTTGTGAGAGGATTTCCCCGTGCAGTGTTTACTCCTGATGGCTTATGTGACTCATGCCAGAAATCCAAGCAAAGGAAACCAACTTTCAAGAGTAAAACCGAATCCTCCATTCTTGAACCATATCATCTACTTCATATTGATCTCTTTGGTCCATTAAATGTTATGTCAATTTCCAAGAAGAGGTATGGCCTCATAATTGTTGATGAATATACAAGATACACATGGGTGTATTTTCTGCACACCAAGGATGAATCTCCATCCATTCTTCTTGATCATGTGAGAGAGCTGGAAAAAGGATCAACATACAAAGTGAAGATCATCAGAAGTGATAATGGAACTGAATTCAAGAATAGCTCTATGGAAGATTTCTGCAAACTCAAGGGAATAAAACAAGAGTTTTCTGCTCCTGGAACTCCACAAAAAAATGGAGTTGTTAAAAGGAAGAATAAAACTCTTATAGAAGCTGCAAGAACCATGCTAGAAGAAGCAAGATTGCCTACCTACTTCTGGGCTGAGGCTGTGCAAACTGCTTGCTTTACACAAAATGCAACATTGATCAACGGGCATGGAAAAACACCATTTGAGATGGTGAAGGGAAAGAAGCCAAATTTGAAGTACTTTCACATTTTTGGTTGTAAGTATTTTGTTCTTAAAACTCATCCGAAGCAGCTGACCAAGTTTGATCTAAAAGATGATGAATGAATTTTTGTGGGATATCCATTATCTACAAAAGCCTTCAGAGTTTATAATCTGAGAAAAAGAACAATCATGGAATCTATACATGTATCTTTTGATGACAAGAAGATAACAGGTCTAGAAGATGCAGATGACCATGATAAATTGAGATTTGAAAATGATGTACCCTATGATGAACTTCTAAATCGTGATCCTGATACAGTAAATCCTGATATCACCCATAGCTCTGATGATCCATATGATAGTGGAAATTCTTCTAAAACTGAAACATATGTTGAGGGGGAGCAATATGACTCAAATCCAGAGACTTCTACAAGTGATTCAACTCAAGAAACATTAGTAGATAGATCATCACACTCAAATTCCTCAAATTCAGATAAGTCAAATGCCGATAATAATGGAAACACTGATTCAGGGGGGCATCAGGAAATAATAGTGGTACTAGTCAAAGAAATAATGGAGAGTTCATGGATTAAGGGGGGGTCTTCTTCAAGGAGTCAACTTGCTACGTGCTGATTCTCAATGATCAGGAGAAGTTCAGGATCTGACTGTTTTGGATGTCATCAGTATTTGATGTGCCATCAAGATTTGATGCATCATCAGTATCTGCAGAACATCAACATCTGAAGGTAGTCTATTGTGAAGATTGATAATGTTCCTTATTTTGAGAGATGGATATCCGTTTGTTCTGAGTGATTGGACTTTGTATATTCAGTTAAAGATATGTATCATTTTCTGTTAGTAATTGATAATGCATATCCTAGACTGATTTGTAGCAGCTGTGTATTATATAAACACAGTTTAGGTCATCACATAGTGATTAACTCGAGTATTGTACGACCTAGAAGCTCTCAAGAACATCATTATTTCTTGAGAGAGTTTGTAAGGTTTTATTAGAAATATAAAGAACTGTTATATTTTTATACTTGTTCGAAACGTTTATACAGTTGTATCCAACCCCCCTTAAATAATTGTATTATTACTGAGAATCAATTGGTATCAGAGCAAACTGATAAATTTACAATCAGAAGTGATCTAAACATGTCTCTGAACAAGTATGAAAGTATTAAAATCCCCATTCTGAAAAAGGATGAATATCCTACATGGAAGGTGAAGATGCTCATGCACCTGGAGGCGACAGATCCAGACTATCTTAACGTAATCAATGATGGACCCTACATGCCAACAAAACTGGTGCCTGCGACTCCTACTGTTGCTAAACACTATCAGTTGAAGGAGAAGAGTGAGTGGACACCAGAAGAGAAAGTTGTTGTGCTGAAAATGCAAAGGTAAGAAACATTTTGCATAACAGTCTTAATTTTGTGATGTCAAACAGGGTTATAGCCTACAAGACTGCCAAGGAGATCTGGGATGCTCTTGAAACTCAATGTCAAGGAACCATGTCTATCAAGAAGAACAGAAGGGCTGTTCTAATTCAAGAATATGAACATTTTGAGGCCACACCTGATGAAAGTCTCACCGACATCTATGACAAATTTCTCACCCTTCTCAATAATCTATCCTTGGTGGGAAAAGTGTATGATTGGGAGGATTCAAACACTAAGTTTCCGAGAGCCTTGAATGAGGAATGAGAGACTCAGACTTCAATCATACAACATCAGTATAATTTGGAAATAATCACCCTGGATAAAGTCTATGGCATGCTGAGAACTCATGATCTGGATGTTCAGCAAAGGAAAGAGAGGAAAAGCAACAAGGAAAGATCATTTGCTTTAAAAGTGAATGCTAAAGCTTCAAACGAAAGGTCTGTTGAAGCTGCAAGGAAAAAGAACAATCTGCCAGAATCAGATACTGATAATTTATCATCAAATCCTGATGATGATACTGATTCTAAAACTGATGAGAACATGACAAATTCTGATGTCATGCAAATGGTTGCATTGCTAGTTAAGGGCTTCAAGAGGATTCAATTCAGGAAGTCTCAGAAGAATAGAAGCTTCAAAAAAAGGTTCACTGGAGGAGAAAGGAAGTCATCTGGAAGAAGAGAAGGGAAAGACTCTAAAGCTGGAAAAGTCGGCAGGTCAAAAATCAAATGCTACAATTGTGATGAACCTGGTCACTTTGCTATAGAGTGCAAAAAGACAAAGCATGACAAAGGGAAGAACAAAGCCTTGATTACATCAAGCAAGGATTGGATGGACTCCACTGATTCTGAATATGAAGAAACATGCTATGCACTGATGGCTAGCTTTGATGCTCCTGCTTCCTCTGATTCTAAGGTATCAACTTCCTTCTTCTCTTTTGATACTGAAGATATATCTGAACTGAAATCTATATTAAGTCTCTTCATGGAAATTTTAAAAATAAGATTCTGGAGAACAATAGTCTGTTAACTGAAAATGAAATCTTAAAGTCTAGGAATGATCAGTTGGAGTCTGACTTAGTAAATCAGATTGAAATTCAGAAAGAATGTGAGAAAGCTAAACATACAGTAAAGATACTAGAAGCTAAGTATAGTATGTTAGAGAATGAATAAGAAAATGAGAGGAAAACTCTTAAAGCCTGGACTGATTCAGGCTAAAAGGTTCATGAGATGATCTCTAAGAAAAACTAGAAAGAATGTCTTGGTTATGTGGATGGAATTAAGGATGTTGACACTAAAAATAAAACTACCCTTAAGACCCCTGTTAAGTTTATCTCTTCAGAAGCTGATGAACCCAAATTTATCTTTGAAAAGGGTTCAACATCAGCATCCCAAGAAAAGTCAGTAAGTGATAAATCTCAAAGAAAGAAAAAAGGAAATCACTAAGACTGTTAAGAAAGAAAAGAATATAGGACTTTCGTCTAAAAGACAATTGAAAAATAAATTATCCGAGGTTACTCACAAACCTTAAGTTAAAAGTTCTAAAATAAACAAGAATAGTAAACAAGGCATTTCTAAGGATTCTAATTATAAGTTTGTTCCCAATGCTCCTAGAAAAACTTGTTTTAACTGTGGTAATACTAATCATCTTTCTATTGATTGCAGGAGGAGTAAGAAAATGAAAACTGATAATCCTGAGTTTGATGTTAGGGGTAAATCAGTATTTTATAAACTACAAAATCCTTTTTTTCATTGTGGTAGTAGTTGGCATTCAATTTACACATGTAGTTCCTATCATAAGATTTAACACAACTATTATGAACCTTTGCCTAAATTCAATAAAATTGCTTATGTACTCAATTCTTCTAGTTCTACTAAATCTACTTCTGATAAGACAAATCCTGACAAAAAAAAACTGTCAGAAGTATTTCTGAATCACAAAGGCTTAAGTTGTCCAAAAAGAGGGCCCAACAAGAGTGAGTCCTTAAAGATCCTTCTAATTAATTACTCTTCTGACTGCAGGGTAACAGGAAAAACACTCTTGTCTGGATAGTGGATGTTCAGGACATATGAATGGAAATAAATCACTGATGTTAGAGTTTGAGAAGAAGGTTAGCCCAGATGTATCTTATGGAGATGGAAATGTAGAACACACTATGGGATATGGAACCTTGATAACTGGAAAAGTAGCAATGGAAAATGTAGCTCTGGTGGGAGAACTAAAGCATAATCTTCTAAGCATCAGTCAAATCACTAACAGAGGTTATCATGTGGTGTTCTATGACTCTCACTGGGAAGTGGTTCACAGCAAGTCAAAGAAGATTTTCTTGATGGGATACAGACATGGCAATATGTATGAAGCAAGGCTACATGAAAGTCTTGAGCAAGAAGCTACTTGCCTTATCTCAAAGGCATCAGTAGATGAGAGCTGGAATTGGCACAAGAAGCTCTCACATCTCAACTTCAATTCAATCAATGAACTTGCCAAGAAGGAGCTAGTAAGAGGATTACCAAATATGCTATACTCATATGATGGTCTTTGTGATGCTTGTCAAAAGTCTAAGCAAAGAAGAGTATCTTTCAAAAGTAAAACAGAATTCTCTATTACTGAGCCATATTATATGTTACACTTGGATCTCTTTGGACCAGTAAACATAATGTCTATCAACAAGAAAAGGTACACACTTGTAATGGTTGATGATTTCACTAGATACACTTGGGTTTATTTTCTACACAGGAAGGATGAAACTCCATAAATTCTTTTGGATCATATAAGGCAAATTAAGAATGGATCCACCCACAAGGTGAAAATACTGAGAAGTGATAATGGCACTGAGTTCAAGAACTCAAAAACGGAGGAAGTTTGCAAGTACAAAGGCATACAATAACAATTCTCAGCTCCTGGCATACCCCAACAAAATGGTGTTGTTGAGAGAAAGAACTGAACACTGATTGAAGCTGGAAGAACTCTGTTGGAAGAAGCAAAACTGCCCACTTACTTCTGGGCTGAAGCAGTAAACACAACCTGTTATACTCAAAATATCACACTGATAAATAGACATGTGTTACTCCTTATCAGATGCTGAAAGAAAAGAAACCCAGTCTCAAACATCTTCATATATTTGGATGTAAGTGCTTTGTTCAGAGAACTAATACTGATCAGCTAGGAAAATTTGATTCAAAAGCTTATGAAGGAATCTTTGTTGGTCACTGACCATCAAGAGCATACAGGGTTTTCAATATGAGAACAAATACTGTAGTTATCTCCATAAATGTATCTTTTGATGATAAAAAGATTCCTGGTCTTGAAGAAGACTCTCATGAAAGTCTAATCTTTGCAAATGAAAATGCACTGTTGAAATCTAGATCAAACTCTAATGAACTGTCAATTACTGAAGATCCAAATCATGATACTCCTTCAGACTCTGAAGATGATCATTGTACTAATGGGCCTGCACATGTTGAGGGGGAGAAACAGCAAGGTTCAAGTGATAGTAGTCACACTGAAGAATGAACTCAAGGTTCTTCTCAATCTGGTCATTCAGAATCCAATGCTGATTCAATATCAGATGGACATGATTCAAGTCCCAAAACTTCATCAGGAGATGACAACACTGATTCAGGGGGAGCCTCAAATGTATTTGATGAGGCATACAATTCAAGGGAAGCATTTAGCTCCAAAAAATGGACTAAAGATCATACTCCTGATCTAATTATTGGAAATCCCGATGAAGATATAAAGACAAGGAGTGCAACTCAAAATGAATGTTTGTATCACAATCTAATTTCAAAAGAAGAGCCAAAGAAAGTAGAAGATGCACTCAAGGATGCAGATTGGGTCATAGCTATGCAAGAAAAGTTGAATGAGTTTGAAAGAAATGAAGTTTGGAAGCTGGTGCCTAGACCTAAGAACAGGTCAATTGTGGGCACAAAATGGGTAAGTCTGATTCTGATGGAACAATTGTCAGAAATAAGGCAAGATTGGTGGCTAAAGGATATTCTCAACAGGAAGGCATTGACTATGATAAAACATTTACTCCTGTTGCTAGGCTGGAAGCAATCAGAATTTTCTTGGCATATACTGCACATAAGAAATTTAAAGTCTTTCAGATAGATGTCAAGAGTGCATTTCTCCATGGAGAACTTGAAGAGGAAGTCTATGTTGAACAGACACCAGGTTTTGTGGATCCCAAACATCCTGATTATGTTTATAGACTTGACAAAGCACTCTATGGACTAAAGCAAACACCTAGAGCATGGTATGAGACCCTTGCCCAGTTTCTGCTTGAAAGTGGATTCAAAAGATGTACAATAGATAAAACTTTATTTTATCTGAATCAAGGTAACGATCTGCTTTTAGTTCAAATTTATATGGATGATATCATTTTTGGATCAACTAATCAAAAACTGTGTGATAAGTTTTCAAAGTTGATGTAATCAAGATATCAAATGAGCATGATGAGAGAGATGAGTTACTTCTTGTGATTGCAAATTAAACAGACTGATAATAGTATCTACGTTAATCAATCAAAGTATACAAAGAATCTGTTGAAAAGGTTTAATATACAAGAAAGTGCAGCTGCAACTACTCATATGACAACTGCTACAAAACTTGATCCTCATGAAGGTACAACAGTTGATGTCACAAACTACAGAGGTATGATTGGTTCTCTTTTGTACCTAACGGCTAGTAGGCCATACATTGTGTTTGCCACCTGTTTGTGTGCAAGATTTCAGGAAAATTCAAGGGAGCCACGTCTATTGCAGTAAAGAGAATCTTCAAATACCTCAAGGGTACTATATCACTTGGTCTCTGGTATGCAAGGGAAGCTGATTTTGAAATATGTGGATATTCAGACGCTGACTTTGCTGGCTGCAATATAGACAGGAAGAGTACATCTGGGAGCTGTCAAATTTTGGGAGGCAGATTAGTCTCATGGTTTAGTAAGAAGCAGAAATCCATTTCTACTTCAACTGCTGAGGCTGAATATATTGCAGCTGGGAGCTGATGTGCTCAGTTGTTATGGATGAGAAACCAACTTATGGACTATGGGTTATTGTAATATCCCATATTTTCAGATATTATTATTATCATTTGAAGTTGTATATGTGATTTTTTATGTGAATTTTAGTGAATTATCTAGTAATTGGAGTTGATGTTTTGGATGTTTATATGGGATTTTCTTTGAGTATTCTAATTTTTATATGTCCAGATTAAAATATAGAAAATTGTGATATTATTCTGGTAATTTTTGGGCTGTTATATGATTTTATAATGATTTATGGATTTATTAATTATTTTCTGAGTAATTATAAAACTATTTTATAAAGTCGGGAATCGTCCAACTTCAACTATTTTTGTATTTTTATAACCCGAAACTTTTAAAAAACTCCTTCCTAACCTAATCTGGTAATTCCGGACATTTTCCGTGTTTTAACTTTTTCGATCCGGATTACGATTTGACCTGTACGCATCCCGACACAAAATTTTCGATACGATAATCGTTTTGATAAAACAACAAAACTCGTATTATCGAAAGACGGGATATTATTACATTATTTTCGTATAAAGTGTTTTATAAGAAGCCCGGTTTTGATAATTATCCAAATCTGATACTAAATTGTATCATTTTTATAGTTACTTACCTGTTAAGTTATCTATTTTTGGATCCGATATGATCCAATGGAATACTGGTTATGTATTTTCGGGGTATGTTAATTTAGGAATCGTCTCTGTTTTTCAAAAACTAACGGACCGGGTGATAAGTGGCATTTTATACCATTTAGAACGTCTTATAATGGCTTGAATTGATGACTTAAAATCAAGTATTTTATGTATTTGATGCATTTTTCTAGTGTTTTTGCATTCAGGGTATAACTTGTGTATGTAGGAAGATTTCATCAGAAAATAAGCCTAGGGAGTGCTTGGCATTGGTTGTGGGAAGTTGGGAGCAGAATGCAGCAGAAATCAGGAGCAGAATATTATTTTTTCCAGTAACCTGCTGGGCGCCCGCTCAGGATCTGGGGTGGCCGCCTGGGAGCTGGGGCGGCCGCCCGGGGACGTAAAATTAAATACTGATTTTTACAATCCTTATTCTGATGGACTTCTGAGACGACTGGTTCTTGTGGGCTTCTATATAAGTAGTTTTTAGAGACGTTTCATAGTGTGTGGTATTAAGCAAGGAGCAAGGAGAGATGGAAGAAGACCGTTTTAGCACATCGCAATGAAGAAGAGGAAGTATACGTTTTCTTGTGATTTTTTTATTCGTTGTAACAGTGCATGCTAGTTTTCTTTACTTTGAACCTTATTACTCTTGTGACGTACTCTGGTTTTTAATAAGTATTTTTATTAGTTTATATTGTTTGTTATTATCATGTTTTCATATGAACCCATGGTGATGATGAGTTCTATCATGGGCTAATCGTGATCATGGGGTCGTAACGGATTTACTATGGAGTTCTTTCATTCGTTATTTAATACTTTGGTGTGTGATGATTGTATGATATCTAGCATAGGTTGTGCTTATTCGTCTTATGTACGTCGCGAACATATAAGATAGTCTGTTAATCCCTTGTGAAGCGACGGTGGATCCTGGGGTTTAAAACTTGCCATGCTAGCATATGTTCATGTATGTGTATGCATGATTAGTGGGTAACTCTAACCGTTTTACTTGCCTTGTGTAATCATAATGAATAACTTGCGCTTAAATCATTATGTTGTCAAATTCTGTAGACATATAGGGTCTCAACATAATTGATGCATATTAAACTTCTATCTTAATTGCGGATGTTTGGTAGAATGGTATTTGTACAACGAAAGTTGGCTTTTATCAGTTTCGTGTTGTTCGATTAATATCATCATTGTTACATGCTAAGGGTAATAACAATAACTATTGAAGGAAGTAGTAATGAAGTTATGATCTCATGTGTGTTTGATATTGTTAATTTAAGTATTAATTAAGTGTTTTATTCTCGTAGTTAATTGTAGTTAATAATTAGTTAATCAACCTAAAGAGTTATTGTCTTGATATTGAGAAGTAATCATACACTGGTGAGTGAGTGTTAATTAAATATAATTAGTCTGAGTCTCTGTGGGAATAAACTAGAAATTATTCTATATTACTTATGAACACGTATACTTGTGTGAAATATTAGCACGTATCCCTTGCCTTTGTTTGAATCCTTTTGCCACGAGCCTGGCCTTATAGGTCTCCACCTGGCCATCTGCTCCAATCTTTCTTTTGTATACCCACTTGCACCCAATAGGCTTAACACCTTCAGGTGCCTCAACAAGAGTCCATACTTGGTTGATATACATAGATTCTATTTTGGATTTCATGGCACTTTGCCATTTCTCTGAGTCAACACTACTCATAGCCTCATTATAGGTCACAGGGTCGTCATCATCAATGATTGACAACTCATTGTCATTCTCAATGACAAGGCCATAATACCTCTCAGGTTGGCGAGACACTCTCCCTGACCTACGAATGGGCTGTTCCACAGAAGGTTGTTCAGTCTGAACAGGTGTTTCCACTTGATCCGTAGTAGTTTGTGCTTCTTGAACTTCATCAAGTTCAATTTTGCTCCCACTGTTTCCTTCAAGGATAAACTGCCTTTCCAAGAAGGTAGCATGTCTGGAGACAAACACCCGATGATCGGTGTAAAAGTAATACCCTAAAGTCTCTTTAGGATATCCCACAAAATTACATTTTACGGATCGAGATTCCAGCTTATCTGGGTCATCTTTCTTGACATAAGCTGGACATCCCCAAATCTTAACGTGTTTAAGACTCAATTTCCTTTCTTTCCATATCTCATATGGAATTTGAGGAACAGATTTGGAAGGCACATTATTCAGTAAATATGCTGAGGTTTCCAATGCATAACCCCATAGAATTACTGGAAGATTCGCATAGCTCATCATGGACCGAACCATGTCTAACAAAGTTCGATTTCTCCTTTCAGATACCCCATTCAACTGTGGAGTATATGGAGGAGTCCACTGGGAGACTATACCATTTTCTTTGAGATAATCTAGAAACTATCCATTCAAGTATTCACCACCTCGATCTGATCGAAGAGTTATAATACTATGTTTGGTTTGTTTCTCCACTTCATGCTTATATTCTTTGAACTTTTCAAATGCTTCAGACTTTTGTTTCATCAAATACACATATCCGAATCTAGATCGATCATCTATGAAAGTAATGACGTATGAAAATCCACCCATGGCTTGCGTAGACATTGGTCCATATACATCTGTGTGTACCAATCCTAGCAAATCTGCAGCCCTCTCTCCATTTCCACTAAATGGAGATTTGGTCATTTTACCCAATAGACAAGACTCGCATGTAGGATATGATTCAAAATCAAAGGGGTCAAGTAACTCTTCCTTATGCAATGTCCGCAGTCTATTTTCACTAATATGACCAAGTCTGCAGTGCCACAAGAAAGTGAGATTTTCATCATCCCTTTTTCTTTTATTAGTTTGTTCAATCTGAAGTAAATTATGCTCTACGTCACATACATACAGACCATTATTTAAAGTACCACGTCCATAAAGAACATTATCTCTAAGAATAGAACATTCATTATTCTTAATAATAAATGAAAAACCATCCAAATCCAACATAGGAATAGAAACAATATTCCTCATAATAGAGGGAACGTAATAACAATTATTCAAAATAATAGTCTTGCCCGTAGGCATATGTAAACTAAATGATCCTACAGATATGGCGGCAACCCTTGCTCCATTGCCCATACGTAGAATCACCTCATCTTCTTCAAGAGTCCTACTTCCCTTTAGTCCCTGCAACGAATTGCAAATATGAGAACCACAGGCGGTATCTAATACCCAAGTAGAAATTTGACTTAGTGACATATTAACTTCGATCATGAACATACCTGAATCAGAAGCGGTAGTCTCACTACCCTTCTTCTTCTTTAATTCTGCAAGTTAAACCTTGCAGTTCCTCTTCCAGTGCCCCACCTTGTTACAGTGAAAGCAAACAGCTTTGCTCTTGGGATCTTCAGCTTTTGGTGGAACCGGCTTTTTCTCACCTATTTTCTTCTTCTTGGAAGGGTTCTTCTTCCTTTTCTTAGGATTGGAACCTTCACCAATTAGAAGAATAGAACTCTTCTTAGGGGGGAAATTCGATTCCGCAGTCTTCAACATGTTGTGGAGTTCTGGCAGGCTGACATCCAGCTTATTCATGTGAAAGTTCACAACAAACTGCGAGAATGAACCCGGAAGCGATTGCAAGACCAAGTCTTGGCTCAACTCCCCATCCATGGTAAAACCAAGTTGTCCACGACGTTCAATCAAATTGATCATCTTAAGTACATGGTCATTCACAGATGATCCCTCAGACATCCTACAACCGAATAGCTCCTTCGATATCTCATATCGAGCTGTCCTCCCTGCCACATCATACAACTCTTGTAGATGCATAAAGATAGTGTGAGCATCCATATGCTCATGCTGCTTCTGTAGCTCAATGTTCATGGAAGCTAGCATGATGCATTGAACAATATTTGCATCATCTATCCACTTACGATACACAACATGTTCATCATTATGTGCATCGTTAGCAGGTTCAGTAGGCTTAGGTGAGTTAAGCACATATTCCAGCTTCTCAACCCTGAGAACAATTCTCAAGTTTCGAAGCCAGTCAGCAAAATTAGGACCAGTCAACTTGTGAGCATCTAGTATACTCTGGAGTGATAGTGCAGAAGACATAATATATATATAGTAAATCTGTAAATGATAAACACATAACAACAATTAGCAAATATTTAATTTCATTTCAAAACACTTTATGAATCGGGTCTTTATTTATAAATGGCTCCCACTAGTTTATCTAAATTATATAACCCCCTTAAGTGAACAATTAAGCATTCATAATGCTAGTGGGAATAGGGATCCTACATTCCATCACACAACCTCGGCTGTAGCATGAAACGTCATGTGATATTTAATAGGCAGACAACTCTTGTCAATTACATCTTATGTTATTCCATAATAAAACTTTAGCCTCTTGAATAATTGAGTCACGGCTGTAGCATGACAGACTCAATATTCTAAGTCAAGTCTAACCCAACATTTCGTACAATTGAATCAGTCTCCAACGGCCCACGGCTGCAGCACGTAACGACCTTCAGATTCTAATTCAATGTACACATCTTTATATAATAGACAAGTATTTCTTATTTCGAAATCAAATCCCTCAGCTGTAGCACGAAACGACAATGATTCAAAAATAAGAACTACTTTCTACCACGTTGGAAGGCTTTGACCGACACAAGCCCGTTGTGTCATTGGCCAATTACTACTGGATATTATTTAATTTTAGAGGGATTATATTATGTTACAACCATAATCATATTATAAAGAGATTCTTCCTTTTAAATTAAATATTTCAAATCAATAATCGATAATCAGATGATTCCCAGATCGGGGGGAGCATTATCAAGAGGCGTCACTTAATACCCCTTTCTTACAGATAGAAATCTGCTTTTGACAGAATCATCCTTTCTCTCAATATTGAAAATTCATATTTAATTACGTGTTTCATAAACACAAGAATCTCATTAATGTATTCATAATATTATTGTTAAGGCAAGAAACGATTCATATTCTAGATTTTCTAGAGCGCGCCTTATATTGATTTAAGTTCACCTAAATCTATCATCGCATGGTAAACATAGGCATATATCTCATATATAAAAATAAATAAACAAGTAAGCATGCAAGCAATTATCATGTCACACATTAATATAATGATGTATGAATTTATTATAGCATTTAAAAGCAATTAAAATAATTAAAACATGCTTTAAAACACTTTCGGAAATATAAACAGTTCAAAACTTTTATATAAAAAATATTTGACCACCTCATTAGATCCGTCTCGGAAAAACGAATCCAACGATATATTGCACGCGCAAAACGGAGTTACGAAACTCCCAGAAATCAAATTTAAAAAATAACAGATGGGCTGTAACGCATTACAGGAACGCGTTACAAGCCCTGTAACGCATTCCAGTAATGCGTTACAACCATTTTAAGCCATTAAAAGGTGTAACACATTCCGTGAATGCGCCACAGGGTGTAACGCATTCCTGGAATGCGCGACACCCTATTCCCCGCGTTCCTGTGCCTGTCAGAACAGCCGCTGTACTTTCTTGCACAGAAAACCGTGCCGCCCCCCATCAACAACAGTACTGTCAGCTTCTTCTCCCTTTTGTTTTGATTCAGCAGCAAACAAATATATATATATACTTTATATATATATATATTTAATTATGAATTTTAATTAAAACAACTTCAAAAAATTATAATAATTTATCCACATATCTAGAAAATTATGAAAAAATACCCAGACGATCTACAACAATTGTAGAACCCAGATCTACAGCCAAAATAATTCTGAGAAATGATTTCTAATCAATCATAATTAATCCATGATATAACTTGCAAAAATCATAATAAATTCATACAAGATAATAAAATTCTGAAATTTTTATCACAGATCTATATGCATACAACCTAAGCTCTGATACCATTGTAGGATTTTATACATCACAGAAGCATGGTAAAACATTTTCTTGATATAAAATCCATATAAACGCATACAAATCGTGAATAAATTGAGGGATCGATTACTAACCTTTAATAGCGATCCAAGAACGATGAACGAAGATCCCTAACAGTTGCTCCTCAAGTGTGAAGCACTCCACCGGTATCCACCAAGAGATCAATGTGATGGAGGAGGAAGGGGTGGGAGAATTAGGGTTTTCTTCACTTTTTAGGTTGAGGAAATATAAGGGTTTATAATAGTATATTTGTAGGCAAAAATTTTAGCTGAAAATTTTCCCATAAATATTATTATTATTAACCCTATAACCTATTAACTAATAATTAAAAAACCTTTTAATTATTAATCCTTTTTCTAAATACTTTAGAAATAATTCTCTCACTTGATTTAATTTCCAAAATTAATTTCTTAATTAATAATATTAAGAACTTTTCTTAATTAATTTATAATTAATTAAATCTCATTTAATCAATTATTAAATTTGCTAATTAATTATTTATTTCACAAATAAATAATTACCGTCCATTATTAATTAATTCCCCCACCATTAAATCATTCTCTTTTATGGTGTGACCCTGTATGTTCAATATTAAGCCGGTAGTAGAAATAAATAATAATAAAACTATTTTATCATTATTTATATAAATTCTCTAATTCATTAAATATGATTAACTAATTAATCATATTTATTCTACATCGTGAGGGATATTTCTCAGCATATCACGACTATCCGGATAATACGAATTCACTCCTTAGAATATCAAGAACTCATTCAGTGAATAGTTACCATATAATCAATTCCTTCTACCCTGCAATGTCACGATTAAATACAAGGCATGGAACTTGTGTCAAGCCTATCTTATTTAATCATTAGCTTTCCTATTCACTATACTTAGTTCTATTTAATGTAAATTAGAAACTCCTTTCTAATTTCATTCACTCTGGCCAGAGATTCCTGAACTAACATAAGTGGATCAGCATTGAAGATTCTCTTCCTTCACTGGAAGAGGTAGATCCTTTATTGATCATACACTATCCTCGTGTACAAATTCCTATACCCAGTAGAGCCCTTATAATTGTCCCTGGAGACTAAGAACTAAACCAAAGCATAGTTCAGTGTACACAAGATGACTATGATGACCTTAAGTCTAAGGATACTTGTACAACTATCACTATGTGAACAACTGCTGACACGTGAGTGAACTCCATCAGTTGTTCAGCTATGTGAGTCATGTTCAGTGAACTTATTCTATAATAAGCACCTACATACTAGTTATAGTGTCACCACACAAATGTCTATAAGAACAGATATCATTCATAATGAAGCAAACATAGTATGTACCGATCTTTGCGGATTATTAATTACCAGTTAGTAATCCTACGACCAGAAACTATTTAAGTTTAGAGTTATCATCTTTTAGGTCTCATTATTATGATCTCATCACAATCCATAAAAAGCTTTACTCTAAACTGTGGTATATCTTATTTAAACACTTAAAATAGACAAAGCCTGTAATAAAAACAAAACAAGTCTTTTATTAATATCAATGAAATCAAAATAGATTACATAAAAGGTATTCCTAAATCCTCATACATGATTGGACTTAGGACACATCTCTTTCATTGGAGCTGACATCCAGTGGCCCATTTTTGGTGAGGACTCTGCTTATTCGCCTTCTGATACTCCACCCTCTGAGGGTGATGATGATGATTTCTCCGAGTAGGTATACCCTGTGTTCCTTTCTACTACCTTCACTGGGGACAGTGAAGATTTTAAGTTTGGGGATGGTAGTTAAGGAGCATATTTGTGTGTGTGTCATGTAGTTGCATATTCATGATAATGTAGTTTATATAGTTGCATATTTTTGCCATATAGTTTTTTTAATTATTATTTTATAGCTTTATTTATAATGTCATTTAGCTCATGCATATATCATGATCCCTTTTGCGTGCTTTGCCGATTGATTTGTGATATTGATGCGAGTGTAGTGATAGCGTTAGAGTAATGTTGAATCGTATAGGTTGACATGCATGCTAGAAACACTTGTAATTTCATTAAGTCTTAGAGTATGCTTAAGGACTAGATTGTTGTCATGGTTTGATGGTTTTTGAGGTTAATCTATTGATTATGCTTAGAATTTATGATGGGCTCTTAATGATAAAAGGCATGAAAAGAAAAAAATTGGAGTAAAAATTGGAATTCATTGCTAATTGTGGCTAGGTGTCAAATGGCTAGTAGCCGGCTCGTATTTTTATGCGAGTAGTCTAGGGTTGAGCAAGATGGAGCGAAACGCACTTGCTCAGAAATTTGAAAAAAAATGAGAAAAAAAGAGGAAAGAAAAAAAGAAAAAATAATAATAATAAAGTTTAATGCATAATTGATCACGAGTGGGCTATTTGGTATTCGAGTTATTAAGTTCTTAGGGGACTTTGTGCCTAGTGACCTAAGGCTTTTATAAGTCTGGGATCCGCTAACCTAACGCTCGCTAAATGGATGCCATTGCATAAGTCTTTTGTGGACCTCACTCATTGCACGGTCAAATAAGCATTTGTTGTTGTGTGGAATAAAAGCATGATTCTGTAATAAGCTCCAGTGATCTTGAAGTGTTATAAGTCAATTTGTGCCTAGAATTTATTCTTCGTATAATCATGTGATTGTCTTGAGGATAATTGAGTTATGATAATTGATCTAGTTTCGAAGCATACCTATTAAGCATTCACACACACCACGTTTCTAGTTGTATGTTAGTTTGCATGATTTGAGTGATCTTTAGTCGCCTAATTGCATTTGTTGAGATGTCATGAGTTGGTTGGTTTAGTCATTATGAGGGGGATCGTTGCATTTCATATAGATTGCATTCATGCATGTTTTTGCTTTATTTTTGAGTCTGTGACGCTTAAGGACAATCATCGATTTAAGTTTGAGGGTGTGATAAGTGGCATTTTATACCACTTAGAACGTCTTATAATGGCTTGAATTGATGTCTTAAAATCAAGTATTTAATGTATTTGATGCATTTTTCTAGTGTTTTTGCATTCAGGGTATAACTTTCGTATGTAGGAAGATTTCATCAGAAAATAAGCCTAGGAAGTGCTTGGCATTGGTTGTGGGAAGTTGGGAGCAGAACGCAGCAGAAATCAGGAGCATAATATTATTTTTTCCAGTAACCTGCTGGGCGCCCGCTCAGGATTTGGGGCGGCCGCTGGGAGTTGGGGCGCCCGCGCGGGAAGCTGGGGCGGCCACCCGGGGACGTAAAATTAAATCCTGATTTTTACAATCCTTATTCTGATGGACTTCTGAGACGGCTGGTTCTTTTGGGCTTCTATATAAGTAGTTTTCAGAGACGTTTCACAGTGTGTGGTATTAAGCAAGGAGCAAGGAGAGAAGGAAGAAGACCGTTTTAGCACATCACAACGAAGAAGAGGAAGCATACGTTTTCTTGTGATTCTTTTATTCGTTGTAACAGTGGATGCTAGTTTTCTTTACTTTGAACCTTATTACTCTTGTGACGTACTCTGGTTTTTAATAAGTATTTTTATTAGTTTATATTGTTTATTATTATCATGTTTTCATATGAACCCATGGTGACGATGAGTTCTATCATGGGCTAATCGTGATCATGGGGTCATAATGGATTTACTATGGAGTTCTTTCGTTAGTTGATTAATACCTTGATGTGTGATGATTGTATGATATCTAGCATAGGTTGTGCTTATTCGTCTTATGTGCGTCGCGAACATATAAGATAGTCTGTTAATCCCTTGTGAAGCGACGGTGGATCTTGGGGTTTAGAACTTGCCATGCTAGCATAGGTTCATGTATGTGTATGAATGATTAGTGGGTAACTCTAACCGTTTTACTTGTCCTGTGTAATCATAATGAATAACTTGCGCTTAAATCGTTATGTTGTCAAATTCTGTAGACATATAGGGTCTCAACATAATTTATGCCTATTCAACTTCTATCTTAATTTTGGATATTTAGTAGAATGGTATTTGTATAACGAAAGTTGGCGTTTATCAGTTTCGTGTTGTTCGATTAATATCATCACCGTTACATGCTAAGGGTAATAACAGTAACTATTGAAGGAAGTAATAATGAAGTTATGATCTAATGTGTGTTTGATATTGTTTATTTAAGTGTTAATTAAATGTTTTATTCTCGTAGTTAATTGTAGTTAATAATTAGTTAATCAACCTAAAGAGTTATTGTCTTGACATTGAGAAGTAATCATACATTGGTGAGTGAGTGTTAATTAAATATAATTAGTCTGAGTCTCTATGGGAACGAACTAGAAATCATTCTATATTACTTATGAACACGTATACTTGCGTGAATTATTAGCGCGTATTTTGTGCCTAACACCGGGACCCCACTGGGACGTCAAAGCCCACAAAATTCATGTTTTTACTTTTACAAAATCAATCGTATTTCAAATACCCAGTATTTCTACATTTTTGAATTATTCACAATTTTTGGGAAATTTTGATATAAATGTTATATTTTATTGCTTTTAAAATTATTCCCCGTAATTATTATTTTTGGGCCTAATTATTTTAATTATGGGAATAAAAACACCCTTAAATGATTTTCGGGTATTTTTTTTCCAAATGATATAATTAGGAGATTATTTCATTTATTTTATTTTTATTTTCATTTTCATTTTATTTTCAGAAAATCCAAGAACAGATTTTGGGGGTGAAAATTCTTTCTCAACCTTTGATCAATGATTTTGGGCTAACCAGGAAACCAAATCAAGTGTTCTAGTAATCAAAATCATCCTCTTGACGAGAGCTTTCTATTGATACCAATTTCAGAATCTGAGGTGAAGTATATTGCAAAATCGATTTTTGGTTCTTATTCTTAAATTTTGATTTTTAAGGATTGTTGGTTGATTTTGAGTTTATGAATAGCTTTAAAATGATCTTTAGAATCGATTTGAGTATTTGGTTGAGTTTTTTATTCCAGGAATGATTAATTAGAGTTTTAGTATTGTTATATAATTTTGAATCGATTTTTAAAGTTATTGTTAAATTGGTGATTGTGTTTGATGATATGGATCGATTGTAGAGGTCTACGGGTTTTAATTTAAGCTATAAATCCCCGAGCTTGGTATAGGAATGAACGAAATAGATGTTGGTCGGATTATCCGAGCTTTCCGTCGGAGTTAATGGAGTATCTTGCTGGCGATTGGATTCTGGGCCCGGCTGAGCTCATTATTGTTGGCTTTCGACTGCTGCAAGGATAAGAAATTGATTGATGCCAAAACCGTATGGATTTGAGATCGTTTTTGGGCTTGGACGGGGTTTTCCAGAGACCGGAATGACCACCGGTTTCCGCTTAGCCCAGATTTCGGCGACCAGTTCTTGGTCTGCCATCCCTGTTCTTCAAGACCCGATTTTCCCCGACCCGACCCATTTTGGTTTATAAAAGATCCGGTTTTAATCCTTTTCCCCAAAACCCCGAAACTAAAACCTGTTTCTTCTATTTCTTTTTACTTTTATTTAAAAATTCATTTTCTAATTTTCAAATATCATTTATTTTAATTTTAAAAATCATATAATTATTATTTTAAATCTTAAAAATTATTTACTAAATCATAAATTATTTTAAATTCCTAAAATTATTTGATTTTATTATTTCTAAAAAATCCAATTTGATTTAATTGTTTATAATTTATTTTAGTTAATTATTTATGAATTTAATTAATTCATTAATTCATTCAATCAATTAATTTTATTTATAAATAGTTAAATAAATGTAAATTATTTATTATTAATTCAAATAATTCCTAAAAATTGTTTTTAAGCTTTTAAAAATTACAATTTGGTATTTAAAAATCAATTAATATTATTATTAATTGATTTATTCTCGTTTAATTCTAATTTTAATTGTCATAAATAGACCGTTCATCCGTTTAATACGAAACGAACGCGTCTAGACTCTGAAAAATATTCAGCTTCTATTAAAATTACTTTTGAGACCCAAATTTTTTGTTTCAAAAGGTCGCTTGATTTGCAAGTTAATTCTGAGTCACGTATTTACCAAAAAGACGTATTTTGACCCGATTTCAGTTTTAAATGTACATAGTCGAGCCTTTTGACGAACCGAGTCATATGTGATTTGAATTATGTGATACGTGAGTTATGTGTTTATGTGCTATGTGAATTACGTATGTATGTGAGTCAGAATTCTTGTGTTTGACTTATATAATTATGTGCGGGCTATCGTATGGGTAGACAATAGGATTTTGACGCGCAGTTGGTCGAGTAATTATCATTCAGAAGATTAAAATGTTATTTTCCAATTATAGATACGAGTCTTTCAAGACGATCAGGACCAGATGAAATGAATGAAGACTAGAGTTGAATAGTATGGAATATTGGGTTACAGCACTGTATGAGCAGCAGGCCAAAGGATTAGTAGAATAAAGATGGTGATGCCATGAGATGTCCGAATGAGGGATTATGTTATTACGAGTGTGACTAACTGCTAAAAACCAAAGGCAAGGATTCCTATCATCACTTATTGTTCAAGTGATATTTATTTTGAATCTTATTACGCAAATATTTTTCTCTATTCCCATTTCAGAATAGATAAATATTTTACATATCGCTGAATTAAATGCTTATCATGCAAGTACCCTCTACTATTCCATGTTCATAATAGTTAAATGTTTTACTTATCAAATTATTGGATTTATAAATGTTTTGGATTTTAAGATAGATGATTTTATTGCGAGTATTCCTGCCCAAGTGAATGGGGGAGTAAAATTATTTAGGATGTCGATCGAGTCAGCTCTTTTTCAATAAAAAGGTTTTAAGATTGGAATGGTTACTGGTTATAACGTAGGTGATCGAGATATCGGTCCAACTATAATATCTTTCAAGGCGAATATATGCCTTTTTTTGGCGCCCTATAGGTACCGTATGGCTGCGCGATACTGGTAGTACCTATATTTACGGTATGGCTGCGGGATACCGGTGATGTTTCTTGATTGATCATCAAGAACAACATGAAATATAATTGGTTCCAATCTAAACTGTTGTTTCTAAATTCTTTTGATAATTATAGAATAAATGGTTTATCAAATATTTCTGTTTTGGATTGAAGGTGAAATGCAGTTTTGATTCATTTTTTGATTTGTGCTGATACTTACTTTGTTGTTAAATATCAAATATAGTATTAGTATAGATGATTGATGTTGACTTCAGTATGGGATGTTGTGAGTATCAAAGTTCGTATTGATATCTAATTTGATATGATAACAAAATGAGTATTAATATCAAGAGTTCGGTTTTGAATAAAGTTTATGATTCAATCCATAATCATTTCTTCTTGTTATTCTTGCTTAGGATATTTCCGTTAACACAGTTTTACGAGTTTTAATCTCATCAAGATTCAAAGTATTGCTGAAGCATTTCGCTCAAAAATATCAAAAAGAGTTTTGAATACAATGAGAAACAATTATTCGATTTTTAATAAATTTTTTGTTTCCACAATTATGATTTTAAAATGTTCAGCGCTATTCTAGATGTCGGTTTTATATCGAAATGACCATATATTTTCTATAATGATCTTGTTGAGCATTTCTTTCGCTCATACTTACCTGTTTTTAAATTTAACCTCCAGTGAGGATTAACTTGCGTTGTTTAGCCGCGTAATTCAAGGAAGCAAAGAAGAAGTTTTTGGAAGGTGGTTGGTCCAGGGTTTGCGGACTAGTGTAAGTTTTATTATGTAAAGTTGTTTATATTATAGTATATTATGATGTGTTTTTTTATAGTTTGGCCTAGTAGACTTCTTTTCGAAGTTATACTAGCAGGTTAGTAGTGAATTGGAATTTGCTGAAAAGAGCTTTAAAAGAAAGTGAAAATTTATTTGTGGAATTTGGATATCTGGTTTCCAGAGTTGTAACCTTAAAAGATCTTGAATTAGTTTGGGGTCATAGATGCTAAATATCTTCCGCTGGCATTTGTATTTTGATTAAATAGGTTAATTTGGATTGAGGTTTTATCGTGACGACCAAATCTTCTGACCCCGGATTTGGGGGCGTTACAGGTTGGTATCAGAGCTGAGGTTATAGTAAACTAGAAACGAGAGTGTGTAGGAGTGTGTATTGCTATGTGAGGACACTTGAGCTCATATCGAGTTCCTGTTAAACTATTAGATATAGTACTAATGAGTAAGTTAAGGTAGGCGCATTCGTTTGAGATGGTTTTGTTGAGCTGGACAAAACTCCTGGCAGTTGCAAAGCTTTATTGTGGAATCTTCTGAGGCTACTATATCGACGACGATGAAGATTATCGATGTCTTTGGAATATGAAGAATTGTCTAGAATCGGATGGCGAGTCAACAAAAGAGTTTAAATGAAAGATAAGTATTAAGACCTTGGCAATACCTTCTATTTCTATAACTTCTTTGACCTCTCTTGAAAAGAGGTATCTGTTAGAGGATATATTTCCTAGCACTCGTCTAGTCATTTTGTGTCAGAATTTTGTTCTCTGGATTTCATTTCCTTCATAAATATCAGCTTTGAACTCTTTTCAGTTTTATTCATTTGATTTTGGATTCCTTTGATATTCTTTTATTCTGATTGAGATGAACAACCCTAACTTTAAGGGACGTAAGGTATACCTGTCTTGTGAAAGGATTTGGATGGGACGCCATCACTTGTATTATGACTACAAGAAGGTTAACAACCTTTAGTAGTGTCTTAATATGGGCACGCAACACCAAGTTCATTTGATCATATTGATCTCTCAGTTATTCTCTTATTTTAACAATACTTTTTCACAAATTCAGATTCTGGTCCCGATATGACATGAAATTCTCTTCTCTTTGGAATTCATGATTTTATCATCTCAATTATTCAAAGATATGCTAATCAAGTTGGGCTGAGCTAGCTTGGAAAAAGAAAAGTAAGGCTATGTGATGGGATTACCAATAGCAACAGTTGATTGCAATGCGATTAGAATATCAGTGATGTATAACGAAGTCAGTATGTTTCTTCATTTCTCTCTCTATTTAACTCTACTCTCTTTCTTTTTCTTCCTCTCTATTCTTCTTTCTCGCAATCAGTAAAAGTTATTCTATTAAAAAATTGGTCAAAGAATGTGGATGGAACCATGTTGCAGAGTGAAGCTCCCGTGGTAACCTTGTGGTGTAAGGAATTGCAGTGTTATTAGAAATTTTGAGAAAAATTACATATACAAGATTGGGAAGTGGTAACAAAAACCTTAGTGCTTTCTTCTGCTGATTCCGAGGATGGAATCCTTATAAGGGGGGTAGATTGTAATATCCCATATTTTCAGATATTATTAATATTATTTGAAGTTGTTTATGTGATTTTTTATGTGAATTTTAGTGAATTATCTGGTAATTGGAGTTGATGTTTTGGATGTTTATATGGGATATTCTTTGAGTATTCTAATTTTTATTTGTCCAGATTAAAATATAGATAATTGTGATATTTTTCTTGTAATTTTTGGACTTTTATATGATTTTATAATGATTTATGGATTTATTAATTATTTTCTGAGTAATTATAAACCTATTTTATAAAGCCTGGAATCGTCTAACTTCAACCATTTTTGCCATTTTACAACCCGAAACTCTTCATAAAACACCTTCCTAACCTAATCTGGTAATTCCGGACATTTTTCGTGTTTTAACTTTTTCGATCCGGATTACGGTTTGACCCGTACGCGTCCCGGTGCAAAATTTTCGATACGATAATCGTTTTGATAAAACAACAAAACCCGTATTATCGAAAGACAGGATATTATTACATTATTTTCGTATAAAATATTTTATAAGAAGCCCGATTTTGATAATTATCCAAATCAGGTACTAAATTGTATCATTTCTATAGTTACTTTGCAGTTAAGTAATCTATTTTTGGATCCGATATGATCCAATGGAATACTGGTTATGTGTTTTCGGGGTTTTCTGTTAATTTAGGAATCATCTCTGTTTTTCAAAAACTATAGGACCGGGACCCCACAGGGACGTCAAAGCCCACAAAATTCATGTTTTTACTTTTACAAAATCAATCGTATTTCAAATACCCAGTGTTTCTGCATTTTTGAATTATTCGCAATTTTTGGGAAATTTTGATATAAATGTTGTATTTTATTGCTTTTAAAATTATTCCTTGTAATTATTATTTTTGGGCCTAATTATTTTAATTATGGGAATAAAAACACCCTTAAATGATTTTCGGGTATTTATTTTCCAAATAATATAAATAGTAGATTATTTCATTTATTTTATTTTTATTTTCATTTTCATTTTATTTTCAGAAAATCCAAGAACAGATTTTGGTGGTAAAAATTCTTTCTCAACCTTTGATCAATGATTTTGGGCTAACCAGGAAACCAAATCAAGTGTTCTAGTAATCAAAATCATCCTCTTGACGAGAGCTTTCTATTGATACCAATTTCAGAATATGAGGTGAAGTATATTGCAAAATCAATTTTTTATTCTTATTCTTGAATTTCGATTTTTGATTTTTAAGGATTCTTGGTTAATTTTGAGTTTATGAATAGCTTTAAAATGATCTTTAGAATCGATTTGAGTATTTGGTTGAGTTTTTTATTCCAGGAATGATTAATTAGAGTTTTAGTTTTGTTATATAATTTTGAATCGATTTTTAGAGTTATTGTTGAATTGGTGATTGTTTTTTATGATATGGATCGATTGTAGAGGTCTAGGGGTTTAATTTAAGCTATAAATCATCGAGTTTGGTATAGGAATGAACGAAATAGATGTTGGCCGGATTATCCGAGCTTTCCGTCGGAGTTAATGGAGTTTCTTGTTGGCGATTGGATTCTGAGTTCCGGCTGAGCTCGTTATTGTTGGCTTTCGACTGCTGCAAGGATAAGAAATTGATTGATGCCAAAACCGTATGGATTTGAGATCATTTTTGGGCCTGGACGGGGTTTTCCGGAGACCGGAACGACCACCGATTTCTGGGTAGCCCAGATTCCGGCGACTTGTTCTTGGTTTGCCACCCCTGTTCTTCAAGTCCCGATTTTTCCCAACCCGACCTATTTTGGTTAATAAAAGATCCGGTTTTAATCCTTTTCCCCCAAAACCCGAAACTAAAACCTGTTTCTGCTATTCCTTTTTACTTTTATTTAAAAATTCATTTTCTAATTTTCAAAAATCATTTATTTTAATTTTAAAAATCATTTAATTATTATTTTAAATCTTAAAAATTATTTACTAGATTATAAATTATTTTAAATTCCTAAAATTATTTTCTTTTATTATTTATAAAAAAATCCAATTTGATTTAATTTTTTATAATTTATTTTATTTAATTAGTTATGAATTTATTTAATTGATTAATTCATTCAATCAATTAATTTTATTTATAAATATTTAATAAATATAAATTATTTATGATTAATTCAAATAATTCCTAAAAAAAATTTAAGCTTTTAAAAATTATAATTTGGTATTTAAAAATTAATTAATATTATTATAATAGATCGTTCATTCGTTTAATACGAAACGAACGCGTCTAGACTCAGAAAAATATTCCACTTATATTAAAATTACTTTTGAGACCCAAATTCTTTTGTTTCAAAAGGTCGTTTGATTTGGAAGTTAATTCTGAGTCACGTATTTACCAAAAAGACGTATTTTGACTTGATTTCAGTTTTAAACGTACCTAGTCGAACCTTTTGACGAACCGACTCAAATGTGATTTGAATTATGTGATACGTGAGTTACGTGTTTACATGCTATGTGAATTACGTGCGTATGTGAGTTAGAATTCTTGTGTTTGACTGATATAATTATGTGCGGGCTATCATATGGCTAGACAATAGGATTTTGACGCGCAGTTGGTCGAGTAATTATCATTCAGACGATTAAAATGTTATTTTCCAATTATCGATATGAGTCTTTCAAGACGATCAGGTTCAGATGGAATGGATGAAGACTAGAGTTGAATAGTATGGAATATTGGGTTGTAGCATTACATGAGCAGCAGGCCAAATGATTAGTAGAATAAAGATGGTGATGCCATGAGATATCAGAATGAGGGATTGTGTTATTGCGAGTGTGACTAACTGCTAAAAACCAAAGGTAAGTATTCCTATCATCACTTATTGTTCAAGTGATATTTATTTTGAATCTTATTACGCAAGTATTTTTCTCTATTCCAATTTCAGAATAGATAAATATTTTACATATCGCTGAATTAAATGCTTATCATGCAACTCTGCTATTCTATGTTAAGAATAGTTAAATTTTTTACTTATCAAATTATTGGATTTATAAACATTTTGGATTTTAAGAAAGATGATTTTGTTGCGAGTATTCCTGCCCAAGTGAATGGGGGAATAAAATTATTTAGGATGTCGATTGAGTCGACTCATTTTCAATAAAATGGTTTTAAGATTGAATTGATTACTGGTTACAGCGTAGGTAATCGAGATATCGGCCCAGCTGTAATATCTTTCAAGGCGAATATATCCTTTTTCTGGCGCCCTATAGGTACCGTATGGCTGCGGGATACGGGTAGTACCTATATTTACGGTATGGCTGCGGGATACCGGTGTTGTTTCGTGACTGATCATCAGGAACACCATGAAATATAATTGGTTCCAATCTAAACTGTTGTTTCTAAATTGTTTTGATAATCATAGAATAAATGGTTTATCAACTATTTCTGTTTTGGATTAAAGGTGAAATGCAATTTTGATTCAATTTCTGATTTATGTTGATACTTACTTTGTTGTTAAATATCAAAGGTGGTATTAGTATAGATGATTGATGTTGACTTCAGTATGGGATGTTGTGAGCATCAAAGTTCGTATTGATATCTAATTTGATATGACAAAAAAATGGGTATTAATATCAAAAGTTCAGTTTTGAATAAAGTTTATGATTCAATCTATAATCATTTCTTCTTGTTAATGTTGTTTACGATACTTCCGTAAACACGGATTTACGAGTTTTAATCTCATCAAGATTCAAAGTATTGCTAAAGCATATCGCTCGAAAATATGAAAAAGAGTTTTGAATACCATGAGAAACAATTATCCGATTTTAATAAATTTTCTGTTTCAGCAATTATGATTTTAAAATGTTCTGCGCTATTGCAGATGTCGGTTTTATATCAAAATGACCCTATATTTGCTATAATGATCTTGCGGAGCATATCTTTCGCTCATACTTGCCTATTTTTAAATTTAACCTCCAGTGAGGATTAACTTGCGTTGTTTAGCCGCGTAATTCAAGGAAGCAAAGAAGAATTTTTTGGAAGGTGGTTGGTCCAGGGTTTGCGGACTAGTGTAAGTTTTATTATGTAAAGTTGTTTATATTATATTATATTATGATTGTGTTATTTTATAGTTGGGCCTAGTATACTTCTTTTCAAAGTTATACTAGCGGGTTAGTAGTGAATTGGAATTTGTTGAAAAGAGTTTTAAAAGAAAGTGAAAATTTATTTATGGAATTTGGATATCTTGTTTCTAGAGCTGTAACCTTAAAAGATCTTGGATTAGTTTGGGGTCATAGATGTTAAATATCTTCCGCTGGCATTTGCATTTTGATTAAACAGGTTAATTTGGATTGAGGTTTTATCGTGACGACCAAATCTTCTGACCCCAGATTTGGGGGCGTCATGATAAGTGGCATTTTATACCACTTAGAACGTCTTATAATGGCATGAATTGATGTCTTGAAATAAAGTATTTTGTGTATTTGATGTATTTTTCTAGTGTTTGTGCATTTCAGGGTATAACTTGCGTTTGTGCGGAGATTTTATTAGGAATAAGCCTAGGGGAGTGCTTGGCACTGCAAGTGGAAAGTTAGGAGCAGAACACAGCAGAAAACGGGAGCAGAATAAAGTTTTTTCTAGTAAGGTGCTGGGCGCCCGCTCAGTCTGGCTGGGCGGCCGCTTAGGAAGCTGGGCGCCTACTCAGGATTGCTGGGCGGCCGCTCAGGGATGTAAATTAAAATACTAATTTTTAGACTCCTGATTCTGTTGGACTTCTAATTTCTGAGATGGCTGGGTCTTGTGGGGCTTCTATATAAGTAGTTTTCAGACACGTTTCATAAAAGAATCGTGGTATCAATCAAGGAGCAAGGAGAGAAGGAAGAAGACCATTTTAACACATTGCAACGAAGAAGAGGAAGCATACGTTTTCTTATGATTCTTTTATTCGTTATATCAGTGGATGCTAGTTTTCTTTACTTTGAACCTTATTACTCTTGTGACGTACTCTGGTTTTAGTAAGTATTTTTATTAGTTTATATTGTGTGTTATTATCATGTTTTTATATGAACCCATGGTGACGATGAGTTCTATCATGGGCTAATCGTGATCATGGGGTCGTAACGGATTTACTATGGATTTCTTTAGTTAGTTATTTAATACCTTAGTGTGTGATGATTGTATGCTATCTAGCATAGGTTGCGCTTATTCATCTTATGTGCATCGCGAACATATAAGATAGGGTGTTAATCTCTTGTGAAGTGACAATGGATCTTGAGGTTTAGAACTTGCCATGCTAGCATAGGTTCATGTATGTGTATGCATGATTAGTGGGTAACTCTAACCGTTTTACTTGCCCTGTATAATCATAAAGAATAACTTGTGCTTAAATCGTTATATTGTCAAATTCTGTAGATATATAGGGTCTCAACATAATTGATGCCTATTCAACTTCTATCTTAATTGTGGATGTTTGGTAGAATGGTATTAGTACGATGAAAGTTGGCTTTTATCAGTTTCGCGTTGTTCGATTAGTATCATCACCGTTACATGCTAAGGGTAATAACAATAACTATTGAAGGAAGTAGTAATGAAGTTATGATCTCATGTGTGTTAATATTGTTAATTCAAGTGTCAATTAAGTGTTTAATTCTCGTAGTTAATTATAGTTAATAATTAGTTAATCAAATCTATGTGTTATTGTCTTGACATTGAGAAGTAATCATACATTGGTGAGTAAGTGTTAATTAAACATAATTAGTCTGAGTCTCTGTGGGAAGGAACTAGAAATTATTCTATATTACTTGCGAACGCGTATACTTGCGTGAATTATTAGCGCGTGTTTTGTGCCTAACACGTTACAATTATCATTTTCTAAAATTCCTATTTATTGTGATAATCAAAGTGCTATTGCTATGACAGGAAACCCAGTGCAACACTCTCTTACTAAACATATCAGCACCAGATATCATTTTATAAGAGAGCATGTCATGGAAGGAATGATTGAGCTTCACTTTGTTCCTACAGATCAGCAGCTGGCTGATATCTTCACGATGCCATTACCTTAAGCAACATTTACAAAGCTAGTCAATGAACTTGGTATGGTTAGTTGGGACAAACAAATTCTTTTAAATTTATATTTGATCAAATCTTGATGTATATTGATCAAATCCTGATATGTCCTAAATGTTGTTCAAGATATTAAGCTGAGAATTTTTGATGTATTTTATTATATGCATGATAAATTAAGTGAATTTATTTGCTAAATGTGCATGTATGAATATATATCATTGTCATCATTGCAAATCAGTCTAGGGAGATGCGCTTTAATAAGATATCTTTTGGTTAAATCATTAAGGTAACTCTACACTTAATAATTAATCAGTCTTCTAGTCCTTTGATATTCCTTTTCTCTCTCGGTTATTTAAACCATCATTCTCATTCAGTCCAATCATCTCTTCCAAACAAAAAACGATCTCTTCACTTTCATTTCTCATATTTCTTCTTCTCTATAACAAAAATGGTTTTCTGCAATATGTTCATGAACTACGAAAATTTCAATGTAGAGTTTAGCTGTGAAAACTGGCAGCAGGAATGGCACATCACTGCCATTCCCAATGAAGTATGGAACTGGGTTCCATAGGAGGTTCTAATAGATCTCCTTTTCTTCGAGATGGATCATCGCCTCCATCTCAATCGTGTGGAGGAAGAAAGATGAGAAGTTCTTCGTCAGCAAGAACAGATCATCCGTCTTGCTGTGCTTTTCGTGGAGAGTAGGAGGAACTAATAAAAATCATCAGCTTTGTCTATCTTAGACTATGATTTTCTTGTAATCATCTATGCATGTAATCAAAAATTTCATGAAAATGTACTTTCTTGAATTATTAATGAAAGTTTGTTTGTTTTGCTTACAAGACCTAATCTATGTTCTTTAGTTGTGTATGCATGTGCTTGTTCTTAGTTGTAGCCTGTTAATCTCTAAATCGCACTATTAACATATATATTTTAATGATTCTTGAGATTAAAATTGCGAGTTTCTGATAAGTTTGAGTTGTTTTGACAAACACTGATGAATTTGAATCGACAAATCTTGATGATGTCAAATCCTGACAGATAAGAGGTACCAAATACTGATGACAGGTCAGCATGTTTTAATTTAGAATATGTTAGGTAATGAATCACACACAGAGGGGGGGGGTGAATGTGTTTTTTCTGATTTTAGGCTTTTCTTGAAAGCTAATGGTTGAACAAAGTAAATTAAATCTTGTATAGAAAAGTGTTCATGCAGAAATTAACCTTGCATAAAATAAAGAACACAAATCTTCAAAACTCACCTAATTTTTATATTAAAAATTAAGATTGTTTTGCTACAAAATTTCTAAGCTCTTTGATGTTAAAGAGCTCAGCTTCTTCTTGAGAGTGATACAAGAGATTTTACCTAAATTGTTACTTCTAACTAGAGGACCAGTGTCAACTTTATAACTTAGTTAACTGTTGGTTTACACAGTGGATAATAAACATGCTATTAGCTTTTCTAAACTGTAACTTGTCATTTCTATTTATAGAAAAACAGATCTTCCATTTCTGGCTTAACATATCTTTAGCATCCCGTGTTTACTTTAATCTTCCTT
Source organism: Apium graveolens (assembly GCF_009905375.1). Lineage (NCBI taxonomy): Eukaryota > Viridiplantae > Streptophyta > Magnoliopsida > Apiales > Apiaceae > Apium > Apium graveolens. Next base: position 227,557,297 of record NC_133653.1, on the reverse strand, counting down.
TGTCAATTAATCTTTGCCAATGATCTTGCGCACTCTTCAAGCTGCTTTTTGTAGACTTGTTAATCCAGCTGTTGGATTATTTGTTGATTGTTTATCTTGGATATTGAACTGATCTGTAATTCTGTACTTTGAGACTGTACCTCGAGATCTCCAGTTTGAATTAGTAGCATACTTGACATCTCGATAAGTACATAGGTTTATCGAGATCTGTAGCACTCCATATTGAGTTTGACTTATAGAGGTCTTCAGCTTGTCTAGATTTCTAGTCTTCATATCTTCACTATGACTTATCGATAACTCTGAGTTCTCTAGTGAAGAAATGACTTGTCGATATCACCAATCTTCAGTTCTTTAGAATTGGCTTGTCGATATCTTCTTGAGTTCTCGAGTAGCTTTTCTGACTTCTTCACTCCCGGTGGATATTGCTCATCCATTGGGTAGATATATAGCTCATCCGTCGAGTAGATATTGCTCATTCATCGAGTAGATGTTGCTCATCCATCAAGTAGATATATAGCTCATCCATCGAGTAGATATATAGCTCATCTATCAAGTAGATATTGGTCATCCGTCGGTACTCTCTAGAGTTCTCAAATGACTTCTCTATGACATTAAATCTGTGACTTGTAGAGATCTTGACTTAGAATATTTTTCTCTAAACAGATTTATTCAACTCCAAGCTTCTTCAAAATTCTTCTCAGGCATGATCTTCTTGAGCTTCTTCCAGAGAGAATCCTTAGACTTGATACTGTTTTAGGAAAAAGACTCCAGTCTGCTCCTTTGCATTTTTATAGACTTTAAGTGTTACAAGTACAAAATATAAATTTAGATAAGAATACAACTTACTTAGGGTTGACCCCAAGCTTAACAGATTATTGAAAATAATTGTTCATTAATTTTGTACTCAGATCAGATGTAAGATGTCCATTTGATTTGCTTCATACTATGATCAGAGATGCTAATGACATTGTTAGCTCCAGTAATCTTTGACATCATCTATTGTATATTACAATATTCCCCAACTTGTTCGTTATGAAATTATGCACAAGTTCCGATTAATGATGTCAAAACTTTAACTAAATACAGAAACCAATCTTCCCATCTAATCTTCTTTTGTTGAGTTGCATTTAGATTTATTCTTCTCTCCCCCTGTGAAAAATAGAATATTTTATTATCTGGCAACATCCATCAGCTGTTTTGGTAGGCATTTAGATATATTCTCCCCCTTTTTGACATTATCTCCAGGTAGAAAGATTCAGCTAGATGCACATTGTTCAAGCTACTGTCATTATCCATTTAGAACACTGTTTGCAGCTTCAAGCTCCAGTGAGATTTGTGAAGATGAGTTTATTAAATAGAATAGAGTTTCCACTTATTTCTGCAGAAAGAGTTTGTCAGAAAAAAAATCCTAAGCTCTCTGTTCTTTTGAATAAGTAGTCTCACTACTTCTCACTGTACTAGTCTCATGACAGTTGAGAGTCAGAGTTCCCTCACAAGGATTGCTAAATCCATGCACTCATCTATCTCTCCTTTTTCCAGGAAGGATCCTGCCTCTCTTATTCTCTCAATCTTTTCTCTTATTCTCACATGAAAGGCTCAATTATTGTTTGACTTACAGATATAAGAGGTGGCTGAGAAGAGTTGTCTGTGATCATATGATTAGGGGTAATCCATATAGGTCTAATCATATTCATTTCATCAGAAAAGAGAATATTAACTTGAAGTTGTGAGGTGAATGAATCATTTAGAACACCTGTGACTAGGGTCACAGTTTGACTCACAGATTGCTCTGTGATTTTGATAGTGTGTTGTTCTCCACTTATAGTGGGAACCTCCAACTGAATTGGAGGGGATTTGACTAGGTTACTATCATGTACACCAGCCTCAAACCCTTGTGAGTCTTGCAACACACTGGCATATAAATGTGCTATACTTGCCCTTGTCATGACATTGTCATAGGAAATTGTACTTCTAGCTTTGACTGCTACGACAGTTTATGCTAGAGTTATGAGGGGAGTTGTTCCTTTTTGAGGAACCTCCAATTGAATTGGAGAGGATTTAGATAGCTCTCCTTCAGGAGTACTACCCTCAAACCTTTCAGTCTGTGAAGACTGTTTTGCACATAAAGGTGCATTAGAAATACTCATGGAATAGTCAGTAGACTGATAAATTTTCCATGTTTGGTGGTTTCTCTTCTCAATCAATAAAACACTCTGAAGAACATTATGAAATTGCTGTCCTTTTATAAAATAGGTTTCTTTTAAGAGTCACCTGAGTGGAATTGTGTTTGAGTTTGTGTTTGAGTTGCTATATCTGAGAGAACTACAGTTTGGTTTGTAGATGTTTTAGCTGCATGTTAACACAAATACCCGTTGATAGAAAATTTGAATTTTCTGTTGTTGTCTGAGTGGATTGTGTTGAACTTGTAATGCATTGAACATATTTATCTATTTTGATTAGGCATAAGCATTGAGACATACAGTTGCAAGCATTATGACAGGAAAACTAATAACCAATTAATTTGTAAACACAAGGCAATCATGACATAAACAATCAAGTAACAAAAACAAATTGATAGAGAAGAAGAGCATTTTCATTAATATTAACCATAGAGTACATTAAGATTCAGATTACATCAAGTAAATCCTAATCCTAACTACTCTAATTTGGGTTTCTTCTTCTCAGCCTCCAACCTCCTTGCCCTGCGCTGGTAAGCTCTGGACATTGAGTGTGCAAGAGAGATGACCCTCTCCTGCAACTCCAAAGCAGCAAGGCGTTGCTGCTCAGCTACCCTAGCACGTCTCTCCTGCTCCAGAGAGACTTCCATCTCAAAGAAAAGAATGTTGAGTTGATCATCTCATGAGAGTTCATCAAAGATCTCTCATGGAATATCAAAGGGACTATAAACAACCCCTTAGACGGAACGTAGTTCGAAATGATCAAAGTAAATTTGATCTTCATCTAGATGATGGACATGCTGGTAAGCTCCATGAATAAGTCTGTAAAAGACTGGGGCATCCATTTGAGAGAGAGAGAGATGAACAGGAGGTGAGTTTCAAATTAGATGTTTGTTGAGAATATGAGTAGTGATGAATGATAAAGAGTGAAGCGTTTTAATTTATAGAGGGAGTAAAGATAGAAATCAATAGACTCTTGAGTTACCCGGATAATAAGAGTAATAATCACATAAGCATACTTGACAGTTAGAAATGACTAATTACTATTCCCCATGCAAGTAATCAAGAATATTAGTTCACTTTATAGGATGACTATTCCCCATGCAAATAAACAAGTACTCCCTGTACAAAAAGTAACTCCTCATATCAGCATGTAGTCAAATAAATTTAACAACTGTCAACATTCTCAAAACATCACATATAATTTACTAGTCTACTTACATTAGACTCACCAAAACAATATAAGCACATAAATATGTAAATAAGTCAGAGTAATTATAGACAAAGTATGTCAAAAGTATTTTGCTAAACATAATTTATGAATTAAATTATTTTGGTTTTTCATACTTTTTGCTTCTTTTGATCTGTTATTTATTAACTTCATATAGTTAGAATATGAGTCAATAAATATTCAGTTTGCTTAGAATTTCGAAAAATTCCAAGTTAAAATAATCGAGAAGTCTGGGTATTTATAGTAAAAATAGATGACTTCTCGAGAACTCAAAAATAGACATTTGGAGTTTTCTATTGAGAAGTCATTTAGAAAAGTGAAGTACATGTCGAGAAGTCATTTTAAATTACTTTTATAGAGAACTCAAACTTGACTTACCGAAATGTAAAATAAATACCCAATTTGTCCCAACAATTGGACTGAACTAATTCTACCTTTTACTTGAATAAATTAAAAATAAAATTAGAATAAATTTTCCAAAAGTATTTTACCAAAATAATTTATCAATTTAAATTATCTCAGTTCCGAGTCTTTGATAAGACAAGAATTGTACTTGTAGAAAACTCTGTGAATGAACACTATTAGAGAAATCTACAAGGACTTATCGATAAGTCATTTTAAACCTATCGAGAAGTCACTCGAGAAGTCAGTAAATTGACTTATCGAGAACTCACTCGAGAAGTCCTAAAATGACTTGTCGAGAAGTCAATTTATTCTTATCGAGAACTCAGTTCTATAAATACTTTTGGTTTTTGTAATTCTGCCTTGTGTTAATTTTACATATTAAGGATGTAAATTCACAACTAAGCAGTTTACTCAGAATATTACAAATTCCAAGTTAATTTGAATTTGAAAAACAAATATGCAGAGATTTCTGAAATATTTATAATCCATATTCCAGTTAATTTTCAATTAATCAAATTAATTTTGATTTATTGGAGATTAATCTGCTGTAAAACATTAGCTGGGTTCTTGCCTTAGGATGAAGAATTGAGCATTCTAATTTCACTTACAAGTCTAGTGAAAGTTACTTCATCCAAAGGTTTAGTAAAAAAGTCAGCTAGTTGTTTTTCTGTTGGTACAAAAATGATCTCAATGGTACCATTAGTAGCATGTTCCCTAATAAAATGGTACCTCACATCAATGTGGTTTGTCCTAGAATGATTAATCGGATTTGCTACTATAGATATAGCACTAGTATTTTCACACATGATAGGAATTTTGTGTAACACTAGGCCATAATCCATTAGCTGATTTCTAATCCAAAGCACTTGAGCACAACAACTTCCTGCAGCTATGTATTCAGCTTCAGCTGTAGAAGTTGATACATATTGTTGTTTCTTGCTGTACCAAGATACAAGTCTTTGTCCAAGGAATTGACAGCTTCCACTGGTACTCTTTCTGTCAACCCTACATCCAGCAAAATCTGCATCTGTGTATCCAACAGCTTCAAAACCAGTTCTCTTAGGATACCATAATCCTAAGTTAGGAGTCCCCTTCAAGTATCTGAAAATCCTTTTTACATCCATCAAATGTGATTCTTTTGGATTGGCTTGAAATCTTGCACATAGACATGTTGCAAACATGATGTCTAGTCTACTTGCTGTTAAGTAAAGCAATGATCCAATCATCCCTCTGTAGCTTGAGATATCTACACTCTTGCCCTTTTTATCCTCATCCAACTTTGTTGCAGTAGACATAGGTGTAGATGCAAGTGAACAATCAACCATTCCAAACTTTTTCAAAATATCCTTGACATATTTGATTTGGATGATGAAGATACCATCACTTCTTTGGTTGACTTGAAGTCCAAGGAAAAAACTTAGTTCCCCCATCATACTCATTTTATATTCACTTTGCATAAGCTTGGAGAATCTTTGGCACAGCTTCTCATTAGTAGAACCAAAGATGATATCATCCACATAGATCTGAACTAGGATCATATCTTTACCATATTTCTTGTAGAAAAGTGTCTTGTCTATGGTTCCTCTAGTAAAACCATGCTTCAATAGGAAATCTGATAGTGTGTCATACCAAGCTCTAGGTGCCTGTTTTAGTCCATATAGAGCCTTGAGTAACTTATACACAAAGTTTGGAAATTTTGGATCCTCAAAGCTATGAGGTTGTTGCACATAAACTTCCTCTTCTAGCTCACCATTCAGAAAGGCACTTTTGACATCCATTTGATATACTTTAAAATTTGAATGTGCAGTAAATTCTAGAAAAATTCTTATAGCTTCAAGTCTTGCAACAGGAGCAAAAGTTTCATCATAATCAATCCCTTTTTCTTGTGAGTAGCCTTTGGCAACCAACCTTGCTTTATTTCTTGTAACTATACCATTTTCATCCATTTTGTTCCTGAACACCCATTTTGTTCCAATAATGCTTCTGTTCTTTGGTGCAGGAACTAACTTCAAGGCTTTGCTTCTTTCAAACTGATCCAGCTCTTCCTGCATGACAGATATCCAATCAGGATCCAATAGAGCTTCATCAATTTTCTTAGGCTCTATTTGGAACAGAAAACATGCATGTATGCACTCATTAGTAGTTGCACTTCTAGTCCTCACACCAGCAGTAGGATCACCAATAATTGCTTCTCTGGAGTGACTTCTATCCCACTTCCTTGTGTGAGTTTGTTGACTTATGCCTTCATCATTTTCTTCATTATTGGTGTGACTAGTAGATCCTTCTTCTCTTTCTCCCCCTGAGTTTGTGCTAACAAATTCAGGTGTTTGAGATGAGCTTCCATTCCCATGATTTTCCTGTTCAGTAGTCTCTTCATTCATCATTTGTTGTGCATTAACTTCAACTTCTCCATCAGAATCACTATCAATATTGAGGTTTTTAAATGCAAGGGCTTCAACTTCATTATCATCAAGCCATTCCAAGCCTGGACACTTGTCATCATCAAAGGTCACATATGTGCTTTCCATTATCTTCTTTTCATCAATCACATAGACTGTGTAGGCTGTTTTTTCCAGTGAATATTCCAAAAAAATTGCTTCAAAGACCTTTGAGTCAAATTTTCCCACATATTCAGAGTTGTCTTTCAAAATGTAACACTTGCTTCCAAACACATGAAGATGCTTTACAGTAGGCTTTCTCTTGGACATGATTGAGTAGGGTGATCTGCTATATGCCTTGTTAATGAGATATATGTTATGAGTATAACATGCAGTGTTGACAGCCTCTTCCCAGAAACTTGTTGGCAATTTGGCATCTTGCAGCATTGTTCTAGCAGCTTCAACCAATATTCTGTTCTTTCTCTCAACTACTCCATTTTGTTGAGGTGTCCTGGCAGCTGGGAACTCTTGAACAATGCCGTTGCCTTTGCAGAATTCACTTAATGTAGCATTTCTGAATTCTGTTCCATTGTCACTTCTCAGTCTTTTCACACAATTGTAATCTTCAGCATGTTTTTCTATCTTCTTGATGTGCTCAATTATGATATGTGGAGTTTCATCTTTAGAGTACATGAACTCTACCCAAGTGTATCTTGAGAAATCATCCACTATCACAAGTGCATATATGTTCCTTGAAATTGATAAGACATTTACTGGCCCAAACAAGTCCAGGTGAATGAGCTGCAAGGGTGCACTAATGGAATTCACAGTTATTGACTTTTGACTAGATCTTTTCATCTTTCCTTTCTTACAAGCTTTACAGACTTCAACTTGAGCAAACTCCAGCTTGGGCATGTCTCTCACTAACTCCTTTTTGACTAAGTTGTTAATTGCCTTGAAATTCAAGTGAGACAGCTTCTTATGCCATAGTTTGCTTTGTTCTTCTGATGCCTTGGTATAGAAGCAGCAAATACCTTCCTTATTTATTGAGTCCAAGTCTACAACAAACAAGCTTCCTTTCCTTGCTCATTTTAGAGCAATTTCACCATTTTTCTTGCTGATAAAGGTGCATTCTTCTTTGTTGAATAATACTTCAAAGCCTTTGTCTGCAAATTGGCTAACACTGAGAAGATTCACCTCAAGACTAGCTACTAGTGCTACATCATCAATGACAACATTTTCAGAAACAATCTTGCCATATCCCATTGTGAATCCTTTGCTGTTGTCTCCAAAGGTCACCAATGGGCCAGCTTTCTCCTCAAACTGTGATAGTAGGGCCTTATCACCTATCATATGTCTGGAATATCCACTGTCAATAATCTATATGACTTTCTTCACTTTGCCCTGCACACAATGAGATTCAGGTGTGTTTAGTGACCCAAGAAGTGTTGGGTACTTTCTTCTTGTTAACTGATTTAGCAGAAGTAGAGTGATTTGTTTCAGATAAAATAGAATTCAATGATTGTTTTGTACTATCCCTTTCTGATGTAGACTCAATTTTTGATTCTATAAGATCTACTCTCAGTTTGTGGCAACTCTTCATCACTTTCAAGTTGCAAGGGATGCAGTCAAACTTATCACAAAATGAGTAGGGATCATTTAAATCTGCTTCATTGTATTTGCAAGCTCCTTCTGTTGGCTTACTAACACCCTTTTTACAAAGGTGAGTTAGATGATTTGTAGAACCACATTTTCCACACTTTTTGCTAGGAACATCAGCAACATAGGTCAGATTATTGCTTTTGTTTATCCCCATTCTCCCACCTCTATTTTTCTTTTTGTTTCTTGCATCTTCAATCTTGGTTTCTTTGATAGGAGTCTTGGTACTTTGATTGTCCATAAGATTTTCTTCAGCCTTGGAAGATTGAATTGAATTTGCATTCTTCTTTTCATTATCCTCATCTACAATTTCTTGTTTGATAATAAATTCTTCTTCACAGAAGTTTACCTCACAAGTCTTAAACACAGGTTACACAACATTTTTCAGCATTGCTGGAACATTTTCACTCTTTGTTGCTTTTCCTCTGTCACCAGTGTTTTTATTTTTGCTGTTTAAGGTATCATAATCAAGACCAATGGCAATGTTTGCACATGGTTTATTTTTCTCATGGTACTGAACAACCATTTCAGATGTATTCTTCAAGGACTTCAACTTTACTTTACTTTTCTCCAGTTTTTCCCTTAACATAACCTCAATCTCATTTGCACACTTGAGCTTATTTTTCAAATAGCCATTTTCTTGTTTCAAGGCTCCAAGCTCCACTATCAACAATTCAACTTCTTGTTTTTCACTTTCAAGCTTCTCATTTAACTTTGTTAATCTGCTAACTTCTTCATTAGCAACAACCATGCTTGTATGAATGTGAAACATTTCTGTGATAATCTTTTCAACAGTTTCCTTATATTGATTCACATTTAAATCATTGGAGGTAAGAGTTGGTACCTGTGATTTAGATGAGGACGACTCTCCTTGCTCCAAGGCCATGAGTGCATAGTTTCCTAGTTCTTCATCTTCTTCATTTTTAGAGTCATCCCAACTTTTACCTTCTGCAATATAAGCTTTGCTTTGCTGTTTCTTCAGAAGAGCTTCATACTTTGCTTCAAGTTAAAGATACGCTTTATCTCTCTTTGCCTTTTTGGGTTTCCTGTGTTCTATAGCAAAGTGGCCTAGTTCATCACAATTGAAGCACCTTATATTAGATCTGTCAACAGATCCAGTTTTATAACCACTCTTCCTATCAGAATTCTACTTCCCTTTCTCTTTCTAGCTGCTATCTTTGTTAAAGGACTGTCATTTATTTTTAAAGTATCTTGGCTTCCTTACTCTAATGTTAGAGAATTTTCTATCCAAATAGGCCATTGACTGATCTAGCTCATCCAGTTCTTCAAGAGTATATAAATCATCATTTTCCAATTCTAGTATGACTTGCTCCTGTGAATCAATTGTTCTCTGCTGACTTGTTGAGGCAACTGGAGTATGAGATCTTGGTTCATCATTAGATGTTTGGCCTTCATTTACTATTAAAGCACTTGAACCATCTATAACATGTCCTTGTCCAAATCTCAATGATTGCCTTTGAATCATCTCTAGTTCATAGGTTTTGAGAATTCCATATAGAACTTCCAGAGTTATTCTGCTCAAGTCTCTCCCTTCCCTAATTATTGAGATTTTCTGTTCCAAATGGTCAGGGAGAGTAAGCAAGAACTTTAGATTCACCTCTTCAGCTTCATAGTATTTTTCATGAAGCTGCAAGTCATTTATCAGCTTGTTGAATCTTTCAAACACATCAGTAATACTTTCCTTAGGCTTAGCCATGAAACCCTCATACTGTGAAATCAGTATCCTTCTTTGATTAGATCTAACCTCCTCATTTCCTTCACAGAGTATTTCAATCTTCTCCCATATTTGCTTGGCAGTGTCACAGTTAACAATATTATTGTACATCACATTATCAAGTGACTCAATTAATATCAATTGTAAGCTGCTGTCCAGGGAGACTTTCTCCTTTTCAGGGTCAGAATACTCAACTAGATCTTTAGGAGCATAATGAGCTGGTATGACCATGTCCCCATCTGTGGATTCCTCAATTCTCACCACAGGAATGAAGGGTCCATTCTTGAGGATCTGAATGTAGAATGGATTGGCCATCTTGATAAACAGCATCATTTTCTTTTTCCAAAGAGTGTAGTTAGCTTTGTCAAAGGTAGGAATTTTGATGCTACTGATTTTCTGTGTATTCATTCTTCCAAGATCTTGAATCTGTTTACTTTCACATTTTGCTCTGATACCACTTGTTAGGTAATGAATCACATACAGGGTGGGGGTGAATGTGTTTTTCTGATTTTAGGCTTTTCTTGAAAGCTAATGGTTGAACAAAGTAAATTAAATCTTGTATAGAAAAGTGTTCATGCAGAAATTAGCCTTGCATAAAATAAAGAACACAAATCTTAAAAACTCACTTAATTTTATATTAAAAATTAAGACTATTTTGCTATAAAATTTCTAAGCTCTTTAATGTTAAAGAGCTCAACTTCTTCTTGAGAGTGATACAAGAGATTTTACCTAAATTGTTGCTTCTAACTAGAGGACCAGTGTTAACTTTATAACTTAGTTCACTGTTGGTTTACACAGTGGATAATAAACATGCTATTAGCTTTTCTAAACTGTCACTTGTCATTTCTATTTATAGAAAAGCAGATCTTCCATTTCTGGCTTAGCATATCTTTTACATTCTGTGTTTACTTTAATCTTCCTCTGTCAGTTAATCTTTGCCAGTGATCTTGCACACTCTTCAAGCTGCTTTTTGTAGACTTGTCAATCCAGTTGTTTGATTGTTTGTTGATTGTTTATCTTGGATATTGAACTGATCTGCAATTCTGTACTTTGAGACTGTACCTCGAGATCCTAGTTTGAATTAGTAGCACACTTGACTTATCGATAAGTACATAGGCTTATCGAGATCTCTAGCACTCCATATTGAGTTTTACTTGTAGAGGTCTTCAGCTTGTCGAGATTTGTAGTCTTCATATCTTCACTATGACTTATCGATAACTCTGAGTTCTCTAGTGAAAAAATGACTTGTCGATATCACCAATCTTCAGTTCTTTAGAATTAGCTTGTCGATATCTTCTTGAGTTCTCGAGTAGCTTTTCTGACTTCTTCACTCCCGGTGGATATTGCTCATCCGTCGAGTAGATATATAGCTCATTCGTCGAGTAGATATTGCTCATCCATCGAGTAGATTTTGCTCATCCATCGAGTAGATATATAGCTCATCCGTTGAGTAGATATTGCTCATCCGTCTGTACTCTCTGGAATTCTCGAATGACTTCTCTATAACATTAAATATATGACTTGTAGAGATCTTGACTTAGAATATTTTTCTCTAAACAGATTTATTCAACTCCAAGTTTCTTCAAAATTCTTCTCAGGCATGATCTTCTTGATCTTCTTCCAGATAGAATCCTTAGGCTTGATACTGTTTTAGGAAAAAGACTCTAGTCTGCTCCTTTGCATTTTTACAGACTTTAAGTGTTACAAGTACAAAATACAAATTTAGATAACAATACAACTTAGTTAGGGTTGACCCCAAGCTTAAAAGATTACTGAAAATAACTATTCATTAATCTTCTACTCAAATCAGATGTCAAATATCCATTTGATTTGCTTCATACTATGATCAGAGATGTTAATGACATTGTTAGCTCCGCTAATCTTTGACATCATCTATTATATACTACAGAATATTATTGAAAAATGATTTATGAATTGTTTAATGCTGTAAAAACCCAAATTTTTGACATTGGTAAAAGACCTTTATGAATAGTAACCTTACGGTTTAATAAAAACTTTTGCGAACACACCGTATTCGAGTTGATATGTGATTATACATGCCAAATGAGTGTATATAAACGCTATTAGTTTTCGAAGACAATGAACTTTGAAAAATGACCGTATCTATAAACCATCAAGGATTACGAGAATCACAATATAATTACAAATTTAAAATCCTACAAATTTAAATCCAGGTACTATACTTCAAAGTGTAAAGAACGTATAAGAAAGGATTTACCCCGCAAACCGCTTACGAAGAATTATTACGAAACGAATAAGCAACCAAGAAAATACGTAAGTGAACGAATAAACAAACCAAGGCCATGCAAATTCCATGAAAATATAATGCAAATAAATTAGCAATAAATTAAAGAAGCTAGCTAATTAAATTAAAAGTTAGTACAAAACAACTTTCCCTAAAATAAGGATTCTTGTTTTTTTAATCATGATATAGCTTGACAATTGGTGTGCAAGCTAGGCCTAGACTTGGAAAAAGAAAGGCTTTTTCTATACACCTTGGAAATAGACAAAATGCATACAATTTCCACCATATTTCCAAGAAGCAAGCCAAGCAATTCTCTTTCTCTCTCCAAAAACACAACGCTGATTTTCAAGAATACCATAGAGAGAAAATTTCATATCTCATGTTCTACTCATTCAAAAATTACCAAATTTATACCAAACTTCTTTAATATCATGGGTAAGTCACGCACCAAATTTCATGCCCATACATGAAGTTTTTAATTTTATACAAATGTTTGAAGTTGAGGGTGAATAGTAACTCCGAAATCACTAACTTGTTTTCTTGATTTTTCATGAAAGTTTAAGGCTCCTAAAGCTAGACCAAGGCTTCATCAAGGAACTTAGAACTTTATTAAGTATTAAAAAGCTTCAAGGAAGGTATAAACATTCATCCAAACTTTGTTTAAGTTTTAAGTTTCAAGAAAAGTAAGGATCTTGGATATAAGTATGGTTTTGATGATTGATTTCATATTATCTTGATGTTTAGTTAATTAGTTTTAAGGTTGATGATCGGTGCCTCAAGAACATGATGTTCTTGAGAGGATTTAGTGTTGAGATTATGATTTGATGATTATTGATGGTGGTATAATGATCTAAGACGTAAACAAAACTCGGATCGTAATCGTAACCTCGTTAAAATGAATAAATCACAACTTAAGTTTCTGCAGAAGTTCCCAAATGTATAAACTGTAGTTTCTTAAAAGATATCAGTTTATTATGATAGAAAATGTTATAAGTATTGTTTAGGTTCTTGAATCGCTTGATTCCGATTTACGGATCAAAAGTTATGATCGTTTTAGTAAAAGGGATTTACGCTACAAAATTGCTACAAATTATGAACTTTGTAAATATAAATTATCGACTTAAAAATATTTAAAAATCATGAAATTTTTACAGAGATTAAGAAATAGAGTTTGTTAACGGAAATAAAAATTTCAAGTAAAAATGTTGAATATTTAATTTAATAAATATGTCAGAGCCAAGATCGCGCGGAGTAAGAACGTCAAAAATAACCCCTGTTGGGAAACTTCCACTTCGGGATTTTCAACCATGTTACTAGAAACCAATTTTCAAATGACGTGTTCTAAATTTTATCTAGATCTCGTACGCAAAAACGATGCATCAATTGAGTTAACGGTTTGAGAGATATCAACATTTTAGTGAAAACAGTTTGAATAGTAAACCTCAGTAGCTGAGTGAACTTTTGAAATGTTTTTCACCTAAATAAATTCATTTTATAAAAATAAAACTTTTATGATAAATATTAAAAGCACTAAAGAATCTCCTAGAGGTGATTTCGTATTAAAATATTAATTTTACAATTTAATAAAAATGTTAGAGTGTGAGTCGCGTAATAGTAACATTCAGTAAAGTCAACTCTAGAAGACCACATTGACCGTCCGTTTCGACCAAGGATCGATACTTATTTCGAGTCGGTCGAATATTGAAAATTATGAATTATTGAACTTATTAGAAATATAAGTCGGTGATGGGATTAGGAATACTGATTAAGATTATGATATTTGTTGATTAGAAAACCCGGAACGAGAGCAAGTCAGAAAACGTATCTTGGACTTCAGGCAAGTTTTCAAACCCTACCTCTTTAAAACTGTTGTGTTGTATTTGATTTTCAAATAATTGTTATATATACATGATGTTGTATTGATATTTTATGAATTTTTTCTATATAATATCGTACAATATATAAATGATTTTGGTATATAAAGATTACCGAATTTCAATCGCTAACGCTAGAGAGTAGCATTGTATATATGAAGAGTATATTTTAGACCGAGGATCGGTCAGTATAATTTGATGAAAATCCGGAAGTATTTTGGAGCTGCTTTATTTAAAAATATTAACGCTATAGTGGAGCGTGATGTATAATTTGTACGACCGAGAGTCGTCAGTTTTGTTTTTATAAAATATAAACCCGGGAATCATCCCGGAGATGTTTTGGACGATTAAAAGTCCGTAGTTATTTTATTACAAAGGACTCAGCGTCCATTTGCGAAATATTAAATACCTCAAACTTTCATTAAAATGATTTCCAAAAATCGTATTCCCTCAACTATATTTAATTACTCGAATAATGAATATTATTTCATTTATTCATTTAATATAGGAGAATTATTCTCCAATAATTATTTATTTCAAACTCGATTAATTATTAAAGATTACTTTAATTATCTAAACAAAAATTAGTTGAGGAATACTACTTCAAATATATTATTTTAAAATATAATTATTCAAGGTTTAACTATTTAATAATTTTTTTTAATTATTTATTAAATGATTTATATGACTTAAAAATCATGAAACCTGATTTAAAATACTTTCTGTATTTCAGAAAATCATTCATATAATACAAATCGTCGAAGAATATTATCTCGATGTATTTTAAATATTTTGAATATAGTTTCAAAAGAAACTCCTCCTCATTTATTTTTCTGTTGACAACGGTCAACTCACATCCTTAGTACTTCCTCCGAAAATTCTCGAAAGAACATATATATCTATACATATGAGACGAGCTGTACCTATCAACAAGAAAAATGCTTGGGGAACTTCGATATAGTTCGATGATTCCAAGTATATGATAGGATTTCCTAAAGGACAAAGGAGGGGTAGGATCCAAGTACTTCGTGTATTGGGTAGACTGCCAGTACCATAGGAGACGGTACTAGATGTACCTAAGGACTTGCGAAGTATGTGTATACTCGAAATGAGGACACATAGCTCGCATGCGGCAAGGGTGATAACTGGAATACGAAGTTGTCGTCCTTCTACTAGTAGAAAAGGTTACTGATTGTCCGTAGTACGACCGATCATCATATGCGGTAGCTTCAAGTGAATGTCCTATTCTTCCAATTGGAATTGTGATGCAATACCGTAACCCAAGCCTAGGTGCTGGGTTTACCATTAAGGTATTCACAGGACAATAAATCCCCTAAAAAATTATTTTTGAAGGAAGGTGTGTATCACCAAGGAAACTATTTTTGAAAAAACATATTTATCATATATGGTATTATCCTTGAATTTCTCATACAGTCTTTTCATACTATACATCATTATGGCTGAGCATTATTGCTCACTCTTGCTTTCTTTTAAATATCATAACACAACAGATAACCAATATGCCGGAGTGGGACTTAGTCGTTTGAAGTCATGGGGGGAATCCCTGGCAGCTTTGTCTCAGGTGGGCCAGAGTATCAGATAGGTATAAGATATCAGACGTAATTATTGTAACTTCATGTAGAGGTTACAAACAATTGTTTGAGATCCTGTAAAGTATATTTGATTTTTAATAACAAATGATACCTTTTGTACGTCATTTCTAAGGCTATAACTTGTGAGTGTGTGAGATTGGGGGTCTGTGATATAAAATTAGGATTATTGAGTTAATGCAGGTTACACATGATTGAAGGATTGCGTGACGACCCAGATTCCTGACCCCGGATTTGGGGGCGTTACAGAAATGATAAGTTATAATACTTAGAGACGAGAGTGTTAGGAATCTGTCTAGATGCGAGATTGCGTAAGAGCTCATATAGAGTTCATCATTAAACTATCGGACGTAGCCCCAATGTGTAGGTTAGGATAAGTATATATTTGAGGTATTAAAGCATGACTAATAGGACCATTGGATATTATTATAATGATGAGAAGAAAAATTAGAATCATATATGATTTGGCAAATATGTGGTTATAGAACTCGGAGCTAAGTCACCAGGGCATTTGGGGTAAAGGCGGTATTGCCAACACCATATGTTCATTGTGATAAGACGAGTCTGGTTACTCGTCGTTATTTATAGGTTGCCCATGGAGGGGCATCACATGTGAGGACCATGAAGTCTAATTATTAGTATATAGTTCAGGTTATTGATCCAAACTAGTTGAAGGTGTCATTTTACCAATGAGGATTTGAATATCGAATTAAAAATGAATTCAGCAGAAATAGTGCCCAATATACCCTAAAGGATTTTAATTCTATTAAGGAAGATTTGAATGTAATATAAGAATATTATCGTAAGATGAGTACATTACATAATATTATTAGTGCACTTGACATGTAAGGTTATGATGGCTTAGCTCAAAAATCGAGAGCATCGAGAATTGATGGCATGTCTATAATTAAATGGCATAAGATTACAACGAGCGATGTTTCGATCTTAGAACCTTTTAAAAAGGATAAACCAATTAGTCTAGAGCAGAATTCTTCGGTAGATATGATGTTAGACACTACGTATATATACTCATAAACCTCTAATATATTCGGTAATATATATTCAATTACACACACATGCCACCGAACTTATGGACTGCATTGAGATCCCTGAGAGATCTCTTTGATCTATTCCCAGGGGGAACTGGCCGCTTATAATTAGTAACAGATGCGTGTAGCAGGCCCCAATCGGCCTAATCGATACATTTGGAGTAATTCTGAGTAAGGACTTCGAGGCAAAACACCTGAATGACTGATATACTTATGAAAGTCAAGTTAGTAAGCGATTTAAAATGATGTTGAAAGAGAAACTAGTTAAACATGGAATTATGAAGAAGAAGAGGTGGGATCATCCTCAAATGGATGATGACGAGAGTTAGGATAATTAGTAAAATATTTTGGCACCTACTCACTGTCACGCTACTCCCTCCAAACTGTTGATCATTCATATTGCCTTGATAAGTCATATCAGGCAATCCTTTTAGTTCCCTACTTTGAACTTCTGATATGACCATCTTGAATAGTCTTTCTCCGTATTAGGACTTGTTCAATTCTTTTAGTTGATCAATGAACTTTCATTCGTAGATTATGATCTTCTTGTTTGGATCAGAGCTACTTATACTTTATTTCAATTATCCAAGGAATTCTTAATAAATTTCCTAAATTTATCACCGAATATTCATAATGAATATCTTCATTTGATTCTTCTTTCATACTTACTCTTCTCAGTCGAGATTGTAAATATTTAACAAATTGTTAAAAACATGGATGATCTAATATCCATAGATTCCTTGAGAATCCTTTTCTTCTAATCAGAATGAAATTGTATATTGAACTTTGAAATAATAGTAAGGGTGTCAATTTGATATTGGTATTATAAATTCAATTATATTTAAGAATATGATAAAGTATGTGAACAAAGGCACCTCTGAATATACCATTTTACTGGCAAGAAATATTTGATGAGAGGCTATCGATTGTTCCGATGCCAATACCACTCGATTCAGAGTTATAATTGCCTTTCTTGGCCCAAATTTAAAAATTCTTTATTTTAAAATCGTCATCCAGATAGCCACAAATTCTTTAGTGGTTACGACATTGAGATTTTCTTTTTTGAACAAACTGAAATATGCTTAGTTGTATATGTTCTCATGAACGACTCGTTAATGTCCTAACTAGTCGAAATTATAATTAATACGATGAAAGCCTAGCTAATCGTTCTAGCTAGTTGCTATGGGCCAAACCGATTGAGCTGGCCATTTTCAAAGCCGGTTGATAATATTGCTTGATATGGACTAGTTATTATTTTTCTAGTTCCACTTCCAATCAAATTTTGTTTTATATGATGCATTATATATGCAAGATTAATTGTTGATGAAATTTTTAAAGAATGATTTAATTGAGATCTAACTAGGTCCCCACTCAAAAGAGAATTCATATTCAGTTTTATGAAATATTTTGTTCATGAAATGTTCTATTCTTTCGTTTATACACGAATATCAATTTAAAATCATAAAATGATTGAACAATATACTTCCTTATTTATTAATTATTGAATATAATTCCTTCTTTCAAAATACCATCTCTTTGAAACCTCAATGGTTAATCTTTGGTTGAGGATGTTATTCGAAATTTCTTTCATTACTCGAAAAGAAAAGTATTCTTTCATTGGGGAAATTTTACAAGTATTGTTCATTGGGTATACCAACGTGATTAGTGAGGTACGCTTCTGTGAAACACTATCGAGATAAGTACTAATGAATTTGGGAAAGGCCGAGCATGTATGAATTCGAGGAATATGATTTTGTGTGATGTATAATGATATGTCTATGCGATTTAAGGACCATGATATAAGGTATTCTAATAATAATCTAGAATAATCGCGATAAGGTTCGCACTGGAAGGGACAAAAAGTTTAACTTATGAGGAAAAATTTGAATTTTTTTTACTTGAATTGAACACGAGGTAGAGGCTACAGTCAAATTGATCAAGAGTTATGATTGAGAAATCTATTATCATCAAGGAAAGTCCAGTGTGGTGGCCGACACTTTAAGGAGGAAAAGATAGATTGAGGATAACAAATTTTAGGACAACTGATGAGGAGGATTGCACGAATGAATTTGAAGTAAGACAATGGGAAGAGTACCCTTTATTACGTAATGGGAAGGATTAAAGACAACTAGAATATTAAGAGGATACTAGTCATGACCGAATATGCAAAGGGATGTCATTGAGTAGGTAAGTAAGTACTCGATATGGTTGAAAATGAAAAAAGAAAGGCGAGGATTAATTTTTTTTTTTGCGATTGCGACTTGTAAATGACCCAAATGGGAGTAAGAGTTTATTATAATAAATTCTGGAGGAGGATTATCAAGAACCAAGTAAGCCGTCGTGCTATTTTAGGATTTTGAGTAATGGGTTAAATAAGACCGCCTATTCTATTGCGCAAATGATAGATCTCCGCTCTATAAAATTATTATGAACGCAGAAGATATAATTGGTGATAGAGAGACCCCGTGATACCGCGCCACACAAGGACCCAAGAATTAATTTCACAACCGGATTATTCCCCAAGATATTTCGCGAGAAAGGACGAACAGAGGCACAACTTAGAGCTCTAAAAATCGACAAGTAAAATGGGAGGACTATCCAGACCATGAAGATACGTCTATCGGCTTGCCTTTTATTTGTAACGGTTAGGAGAATCGCCTATCGTTGATAAAAAAATCGTACAGATATACTTACCACACGAGCATACGGAAAATAGCCGTCGATATCCCTTATGATGGACAACATAGAAGAATGAAGGATGTCATTGTTACAGCTGACAGAAGGCAAAGAAGATCGTACATGCCCTTTAAAAGGCCACTAGTAGCAGTTCCCAATAAACGCGAATACGTCTAATACGCTAACGAGAATAATAAATATGACCTAAAAAGTATCATAGTACTATAAATATTCTACAAGGAATGATTAAAGAAGTCTGACCGATAGCGGAAGCTGAGCGTTCCATGATTTTAAAGCGTATTAATCAATTGTGTATGAAATGATGCTTCCTTCAAGACAGTAACAGGACCCGACGTGCCTTACGTTAGTACGGGAAGAAATGTTAAATCAGACGCTAAGCATGTAGAGGAGACGAGCGTGTAAAAATGCAATGAGAACTTCTTACATAAAATAATCGACAGAGATGATGTGCCGAAATGAGCAAACATTAAGGAACGAAACTCTAGCACTAGTAAGAGTGATGGAGGGGGAAACGAATAAGTTGAAGGAGCATTCCAAACACTAGAAGATGCGCTAGTAGTCTATATTATAGATTTTTAAGGAAGATAAAGTAACCAATTGATGTTAATCGAATTATCGGCAATAACGAGTTATCATGCGGGCATTGGAACGGCTACAAAGCGTTGTACAGAAGAAAGAATCGTTCTTCCTTAGGTTGGGAAGAAGTTGGTAAGCAGATGATACTTGGACCATAGTTGAGTCAACAGACCAAAGAAATTCCTAGAACTTATCAGAACTCGGCTAGTGGCATCCCAGGATAAACAAATAACGATATACGGATCAGAACTATAAAGTCAGAAAGTATGAAATAACGGACCAAATATTGTTGAAAGTGCCTCCCGGGGAGGGAATGATGAGTTTCTAAAGGGAAAGAAATGTTGAACCCAAGGTTTATTGGACCAGTTGAAATCTTTAAAGGACTAAGAAAGTTGGCTTATAAATTAGCATCATCGCCGAATGGTCGCCAAGTTTATAACGAGTACCACGAATCAAGGTTAGGAAATTTAACTGTCAACGCCAAACATATGATTGAAAACGAGCTAATAAACTTACATCCAGACTTAGTGTATGTCGAGTAACATGTAGAGGTCATAGGTCTACAAGAACGTGTACCCGAAAATATATTTGACGTACGAGTGGAAATTTTATGAAGATATCCAATACTACGAAGTCAATGTGAGAACTCGAGGTGGTCATATGAGAAGCGTATCCTCGCCTATTTCTAAACTGATTCCGGGACGGAATCCTTTTAAGGGGGAAGACTGTAAAAACCCAAATTTTTGACATCGGTAAAAGACCTTTATGAATATTAACTTTGCGGTCTAATAAAAACTTTTGCGACTACACCATATACGAGTTTTTAATTTAAGATTTCGAGTTGATATTGTGATTATACGTGCCAAATGAGTGTATGTAAACGTTATTAGTTTTCGAAGAAAATGAACTTTGAAAAACGACTGTATCTATGAACCATCAAGGATTACGAGAATCACAATATAATTAAAAATTTAAAATCCTACAAATTTAAATCCAGGTACGATACTTCAAAGTGTAAAGGACGTACAAGAAAGGATTTACCCCGCGAACCACTTATGAAGAATTATTACGAAACGAATAAGCGACCAAGAAAATATGTAAGCGAATGAATAAATAAACCAAGGGATGTAAATTCCATGAAAATATAATGCAAATAAATTAGCAATAAATTAATAAAGCTAGCTAATTAAATTAAAAGCTAGTACAAAACAACTTTCCCTATAATAAGGATTCTTGTTTTTTTAATCATGATATAGCTTGACAATTGGTGTGCAAGCTAGGCCTAGACTTGGAAAAATAAAGGCTTGTTCTATACACCTTAGAAATAGACAAAATGCATACAATTTCCACCACATTTCCAAGAAGCAATCCAAGCAATTCTCTCTCTCTCCAAAAACACAATGCTGATTTTCAAGAACAATATGGAGAGAAAAATTCATATCTCATGTTCTACTCATTCAAAAATCACCAAATTTTTACCAAACCTCTTTGATATCATGGGTAAGTCACGCACCAAATTTAATGCACATCCATGAAGTTTTCAATTTTATACAAATATTTGAAGATGAGGGTGAATAGTAACTCCGAAAATCACTAACTTATTTTCTTGATTTTTCATGGAAGTTTAAGGCTCCTAAAGCTAGACCAAGGCTTCATCAAGGATCTTAGGACTTTATTAAGTATTAAAAAGTTTCAAAGAAGGTATAAACATTTATCCAAACTTTGTTTAAGTTTTAAGTTTCAAGAAAAGTAAGGATCTTGGATATAAGTATGGTTTTGATAATTGATTTGATATTATCTTGATGTTTAGTTAATTAGTTTTGTTATTCCCAGTGGACTAACAATGAGATTTACAGAAGGGGGTTGAATGTAAATCTCAAAACTTTTTCAAGTTTTGAGCAGTTTGTAAGGCTAAGTGTTTGAGTGATCAAATGTGTGTAAATTGCTTGGAGCTGATGCAGACAGATATATATTCAAACACAAATGTAATGAACACAAAGAACTTAAAAACTTTTCTGGTGGATTTGTTGTTCCACCAGAGATGTGTTATTTCAGAAAATCTGTGATTTAAAATTAAATCACAGCTGCTTCCTAGTACAAACTATATGATTTTCTCTCTTGATATTTCTAAACAGCTCAGGGAAAATTCACATCTAATTACTAGCTACTACTTGGTTTATATATCACCAAGTTTACAAGTGATGACAAAGATAAAGTACAATAAGACAATAGTTCTCCACTTGTTTCTATTCCATTTTTATCCAGTGTAATATGGAATTATCTGTTGACTTTCTATTTTGAACCAGACTAAAAACGGCTGCTTTT
Organism: Apium graveolens; assembly: GCF_009905375.1. Lineage (NCBI taxonomy): Eukaryota > Viridiplantae > Streptophyta > Magnoliopsida > Apiales > Apiaceae > Apium > Apium graveolens. The sequence continues at coordinate 227,535,315 of NC_133653.1, read as the reverse complement.
TCTGCTGTTCCTGAAATAGGCTACCACATCTCTGTCAATCCATGTGCCTCTGTCAGCTTTGTTAACTGTCACTATCAACTGCTATGAGACTGAGCATCCGTTGAAGCTTTCATCCGTTGATGGCTTTATCCGTTGATGCTCTAGCAGTTGAAGCTTTATCCGTTGAAGCACTTATCTGTTGATGGATATTATCCGTTGAAGCATTAAAGACATCCGTTGAAGCTTTGTTTCTTATCCGTTGAAGGTCTTCAATATTCGTTGACACTTCTTCACTTATACAAAATTACAAGGCATGAAATATTTACAATTAGCCCTCCTATTTGTACATCCATTAGTAGTCAACATGACTGATTATTTCCTAACAACATCTAAGAATTACAGCTTGAAACCAGAGAGTGAAATGTGCTACAATACCAAACTTATTGCTAAGTAAGGCTACTCCTTCAACGGATAGCCAAGATGGTCTTATCCGTTGAGGCTACAAACACTAGATTTCTACTTAAGTGTTTTGCTTAACTTATCATCAAACTAATACACATATTCCTAACAATCTCCCCCTATTTATGTCTACTAGAACTGTAGGCATAAATTTGGGTTTAGCTTGATGATAACAAAACACTTAACAAATATATAAACTATAATAAAGCAGAAATTCAAAAGTGCTACAAAAGTGTATATGCTGAGATGAAATTGAAGAAATACATTGTTTCCAAGGGTGCTCCTTTAGCCTGAGCAAATTACTTTCTTTTCCTTTGATCCCTGGTTTTCTTTCCTAGCCTCCTATCATTCTCCTCTATTTGAAGTTGAAGTTGTCTGTAGAATTCAGCTTCATCTTCTTCATTGATATCTAACTTAGATTGCATATCCTTGAGAGTTTCATTACTGGCAATCTTTAGCTGATCTTCAATTCTGAAAAATCTTCTGACTCCTTTGTTGTCTCTGAACTCCATCAACCAATGAGGTGATTTGTGAATTGTAATACCTCTCTCTTGAATGAGTAAAGTTCTAGGCAAGGCATTGGGCTCCCTCCAAGTTTTCCTTATGTTGGCAATCTTGTTGAGAATCTCAGTCCTGGAAGTCCTGGTAAAGCCAGAATCCTTTTGTATGGCTGAGTAGACTCTAATTAAGGTAGAGTAGCCTTCATTCAGAATTCTGTGAAGAGGCCATGTTCTTTCCCCAGCTCCTTTGTATTTGAACACTAGTCTTTCTGGTAGTTGTCTGTAGGCAGCTATTCCCCTTACATTCTCCAGCTCATCCGGATAGAGTTCAATGTCTGAAAATTCTTTTATGTCACAGATGTGAACATAATCATCTTTAGAGGTTTGAGGTTTAGGCTTAGGCTTCTGTGTGAATTTGATTGAGGCTTTAGAGGGTGTTGATTTGATTCTTCTTTTCTGCTTCTTTGATGGTGTAAAAGAGGTTAGGAAGGTGGGCAATTTGATGGTGTCCCAATCAATTGGTTCCTCCTTAGGAATGATTGGTTCACCATGAATGTTTATGAAGGGGTCAGGCACAATGGGTTCAGGAATAGAGGGTAGTGGTTTGGATATTGATTGGTTTTCTTCAGTCTCATCTACCATCTTTCTCTTTGCATTGACCTTCTTTCTATTCCCTTTCTGCCATTCTTCCTTACTTCTTTCCTCCATCTCAGTACCAACCATGTCCCCCATAGCTCTATCTTCACCTTTGTCTTCAATTTCTTTCTTTTCTTCAGCCTGACTTAACTTTAGCTGTTTTTCAAGCTTTGCTTGTGCTCTTTTGTTAGCCTTTAGCTGTTTGGCTTCTTCCTTCAACCTCTTGGTTTCTTCCCTCTTGGCTATTGAGAATTTGGGATGTCCTTGCATCACATAGATGCTCTTTCCCTCTCTAAAGATAACAGCCATGTTCCTCCTTACAGCCTCATCTATGTTCTCTTTGAGCTTTATGATACTTCTACCCAAAAGCTTGTCTTCATCAGGCTTTGGAAGAAGAAAATCCACTCCTTTCATTTGAGCAAGGCTTAGAGGGTTCTTTGTAGAGTCCTTGTTGAAGCTGTTGTTGGGCTTGAGAACCATAGGTTGCAGATCTTTGGAAGAAGTTTCTCCATCCTTATGCCTCCCTACTGGCTTGAGTTCCATAATAATTGATTCCACTTTTGTGCTATGCTTCACCGATTGTGATTGAGAAGTTGTAGAACCAAATATTAGTTGCATCTTTTCATCAATCTTCTTCCTTTGCTCTTTGACTTGCAATTCAGCTGCTGCTATTTGGATTAGATCAATTCCATCTAGCTTTCCTTTGACTTGAATTGGTGGAGAAGTTGTGATGACAGGAACTAGCACTTGAGAAATCTGAACTGTTGTAGATGGCTCTCCTTCCCCTTCCCCTTTATTCTCTCCTTCCCCTTCCCCTTTATTCTCCCCCTTTTTGTTATCATCAAGGGTAGGGGTCAAGGCTTGTGCTTTTGCCAGCTGCATGAGTAGATTTGTTTGAGTTTGTTGATTATGAAGAATGGTGACCATAGAGTCTTCAATGATTTGAACCCTATCTTCCAATCTGGCCAGCCTCTTGTCAGCATCAGATGCTTTCCTCAGTCTCCCCAACAAATCTTGCATAGTACCATAGGGTATAACTGAATCAAATTTCTCAGCATTGTAGGATTTCAGATCAGCAATGTCCTGCTTGAGCTCATCCACACTTAGATTTTGCTGGTAATGCTGCAACTGCAAGAGATGCAGAGATTCCAGATGAGCTTGAAGAATTGCCTTGGTACCAGCATCTTGAGTCTCCTGAAAGGCCTTCTGAATTGTCATGACTTGTCTGACCAAAGTGACACCAAATTCTCCTGGTGTTGGTGATTTGGCCAGTGCCCATTCAGGAAGAGCAGGAGCAGAACTTCGGCCTTCTACTCCCCCTAAGTTCATGCTCTCATTCAAAGAATTAGAGTCATCATCATTAGAATTTACTCCAAATTCTTCAGATGGCTCACCAGCTTGAGAAGGCAGCCTGTTGACAACAGCTTTGTCTCTGAGAAGAGATTCTGAAGTGTGTACAATGTGTAGTGTCTGTTCTGCCTCCACATTGCCCTGAGCAGCCAAAAATTGAAAGGCTGAAACAGGGTGAGTAAAAGTGTCAGCATCCAAGGAAATGTTATCAATGACAGCTTTGTAATGTTACTGAAATTGTCTTTCCTTATTTGCATCATCCACATTCATTAACTCACTAGCAATGGCTGGATCCACCCTTATAGCTTCTGTACCTGCCATTCTCTCAATTTCTCTCTGTTCTTGCATCAGGGGCTCCCCCTGGCTCACACACACCCTCACACCCTCACCTTCACCTTCTAAGGTGGCACTCCTCTCACTTACTTTTGCCATGCTGGAAGAAATAGCATGCATTTGGTGACTCTCAACCTCTCCTTTTGCCTGGGAGCAACCCAGCCTCTCACTCAAAAAATCACTCCCTTCCCTCAAACCTAAAAGTGATTGTACAGTTGCCATGTCCTCTACAGTTGGAATTGTTTCTGTTAAGTGTGCAGAGGCCATCAACGGATAGGGAGTATCCGTTGAAGTAGAAACTGATGGTATCAACGGATAACTGCTGTTAAGCTTATCCGTTGAAGAACAACCACTTGTCAACGGATGAGAGATATCCGTTGAAGAAGGAAATGATTTAGAGATAGAAAGTGACAAAATTATTGAATCTGTGTGGATTGATTTTAAGTGAGATAACACAGAATCTTCAACTACATCTGAAAGAATTGGCTGATGATCCAACAAATCATCAAAAAGATGATGATCATCAGGTTTTGAGTGGGGCTCCTCCCTGAGTTTTAATGAGGGAGAATCAGGAATTGATGTGAATATCATGTCCATATCCAGAGAGGGTGTTGGAGAGCTTGATGAATGGTGTGTTTCTATATTAAGAGAATGGGGCTGTGATTCCATATTTGCTGGAATCACATCAAGCTGAATTTGAGAAGGCACAGATACTGGTGGATGTATCTGTGCTGTGTGTGTCCCTTGTGTGGAAACTAGGGTTTTGGCCTTCTTCTTCCTTGAAAAGGCTTTAATTGGTGAATGTGTAGCTTTAGTGTCCCTCCCTCTTTTGTTCTCTGTCCCTGGTTGGGGACTATTTTCAATAGTTACATCCTTTTGGGAGGATGCAACTAGGGATGTGCTGGACTCCTTTTGAACCACCACAGTCTTTTGAGAGACTGTGGCTTGGCTAGTTTGGGTACCACTCACCTCTCCCACCTTATCCTGGGGGGCTTTTTGATGTTCACCCCTCCCCTCACCACTCACACCCTTTTCACTCCCTTCAGGGTTTATGGTAGTTGTTACAACTGTTGTCTTTTGAGAAACAACAGAGGTAGGTTTCTTTGACTTGACTTTGGAAACTTTAGATTTGGTGGCTTTGGTAGGAGCCTGTTTGGACAAAGACACAGGTTCCATAGCCACACTAGAAGGCAAAGAAACATTGGGGTTGGAAATAGTAGGAGTCATAGAAACATTTACCTCACTTACCTGTGGTGCATTCATGATTGGCAAGTATACCAATGGCACCTGGCTGTTGAGGTTCATTCTCAAAAGGTCTGCAAGGACCCTTTTCTCTTGTGCCCAGCATTTGAGTTTATTATTCTCATTGGATATAACCAAACCTTCAGCAACATGGTTAGCCAATAACATAAAGAATCTAGCAAAGTAGATGTTATGTGGTCTATTAGCTTTGTTGCCTAATCTGGAACCTAATTCTAGCATAACACAGTTGCTAAAATTAAAGTACCTATCAGAAACTAGCATATAGAGCATATTAACAAGAGATGAAGTGATAGCATCAAAATTGCTAATCTTCCCAGAGAAAACCTTAATAAAGGCATCTCCAAGAAAACTCCATTTTTTCCTAAGGCCTTTCCTTCTAATACTACCTAAACTAGCAGAATCAAAAGCATAGCCTATGGAATCTAGCATTGCAGAGACATCTTTATCAGTGTGTGGTGTCATGGCATTATTCTCAGGCAACTTAAAGCAAGATTGTATATCATCACAATTAATGCAATAGTCCTTACCTTTGAGAGAGAAGGCAATAGTCATATCTGTGGAGTTGAACTCTGCAGTTGTCCAAATTTCCTCAATCACTTCACAGTAGATGGTTGGGGCTTCCAACATTGCATAGCTCAGTTTGCAGTTCTTGATGAAGTCCATCATCTTGTGATAATCAGAATGGGCTTCATTCTTTTCAACCAAGACTATGAAATTATTCTTTTCATAAACAAATCCTGTTTGAGACATAATTTTGACTACTGGTGCCATTGTTGTGAGTAGAGGTTGCAGAGAAAAACTTGAGAATTGAGAGAGAAAGAGAATGATAATTGCAAGAAAGCGTAAAGTGAAAATAAGAATTCAATTGGGCTTTTATACTTTCTTGAATTAAAACATAAATAAAATAATTAAATGATACTTTTAAGTAAGTGACAGCCGTTCAAGAATAAATAAAACTATAGAAATTCTGAAAACTACCGTAAATACAAATACATACAACACTGTATATCTGTATCAACGGTTGAGTAAAAGAATCAACGGCTGTGACTCACTGACGTGACACATCAACGGATAAGGTAAATAGTTATCCGTTGATGAACAGCACCATTTTATCCGTTAAAGGATAAAATTACCAGAAATGTATTTGCCTTTCAACGGATGACGAATATCCGTTGATAGAACAATTTTGGCTTTCAACGGATAGGGAATATCCGTTGACAGGATAAGTCTTGATTAAAGCCAACTTTGTTCTTGCAGCAAATTCATTTCAGGCTACAAGACAGATTACATAGATGACATAGATTATGAATAGTTAAGCATACCTAATTCACTTACTAATCTTGTGAATGTTGATTCATCAAGTGGCTTGGTAAATATGTCTACAATCTGCTTTTCACTTGGAACAAAATGAAGTTCCACTGTACCTTTCATCACATGTTCCCTAATGAAGTGGTACTTGATATCAATGTGCTTGGTTCTTGAGTGCTGCACTGGATTTTCAGTAATGGCAATGGCACTTGTGTTGTCACAAAATATTGGAATTTTGTCAACAATTATACCATAGTCAAATAACTGGTTCCTCATCCATAGTATTTGTGCACAGCAACTACCAGCTGCAATGTACTCAGCTTCAGCTGTTGATGTGGAAACATAATTCTGCTTCTTGCTGAACCATGATACAAGCTTGTTCCCTAGAAATTGACAGGTGCCTGTTGTGCTTTTCCTGTCTATTTTGCAACCTGCATAATCTACATCTGAGTAGCCAATTAGATCAAAACCAGACTCTCTAGGGTACCAAATTCCTAGATTTGGAGTCCCCTTGAGATATTTGAAAATTCTTTAAATAGCCACTAAGTGAGATTCTTTAGGGTCAGCTTGAAATCTAGCACAGAGACAAGTAGAAAACATAATATCAGGTCTACTAGCAGTTAAATATAAAAGTGAGCCAAACATGCCTCTATAACTTGTAATATCCACAGACTTTTCAGCCTTGTTTAATTCAAGCTTAGTGGCAGTGGCCATGGGAGTTTTTGCAGGTGAACAATCCATTAAGTCAAACTTCTTTAAAAGATCATAAATATATTTAGTTTGACTAATGAAAATTCCACCACTAACTTGTTTAACTTGTAAGCGAAGAAAGTAAGTTAGCTCTCCCATCATGCTCATTTCATATTTACTTTGCATTAATTTAGCAAACTTTTTACAAAGTTTATCATCTGTAGATCCAAATATAATATCATCTATATAAATTTGTACAAGTATCTTAGAGCCATTAACATTTCTAAAGAAGAGAGTTTTGTCAACAGTACCTCTTGTGAAGTGATTATCTAGAAGGAACTTTGACAAAGTCTCATACCAGGCTCTAGGTGCTTGCTTTAGTCCATAGAGTGCTTTCAACAGATAATACACATGGTCTGGAAAATTTGGATCTTCAAAACCTGGAGGTTGGCTTACATAAACTTCTTCTTCCAATTCTCCATTTAGAAATGCACTCTTGACATCCATCTGATAAACTTTGAAATTGGCATTAGCTGCATAGGCTAGAAAGATTCTGATGGCTTCAAGTCTGGCAACTGGAGCAAATATTTCATCAAAATCTATTCCCTCTTGTTGAGAATAGTCTTTGGCAACCAATCTGGCTTTATTCCTTATGACAATGCCATTTTCATCCATCTTATTTCTGAATACCCATTTTGTGTCAATAGAGCTCTTGTTCTTTGACTTGGGTACCAGCTTCCATACTTTGTTCCTCTCAAATTGATTTAGCTCTTCTTGCATTGCTAAAATCCAATCTGGATCTAAAAGAGCTTCTTCCACTCGCTTAGGTTCGTCCTGTGATAGAAAACTACTATACAAACATTCATCTTGAGTAGCCCTTCTAGTTTGTACTTTTGATGTAGCATCACCAATGATCAGTTCAAAAGGATGATTCTTGGTCCATTTCCTTTGAGGTGGTAGATTAGCCCTTGATGAGGTTGCCTCAGTATTGTCATGATGTGAGATAGAATGTTGATTTGTTGAAACTCCCCCTGAGTTGCTGATCCTTTGAAAGGAATTGGAAGTTCTATCAACTGATGAGGTGAATTGATTATCCGTTGACAGACTGTGATCAATGGATGCTTCGTTATGAACTTCAACGGATGATGCACTTTGTCTTTCAACGGATGCTACATTGCTTCTTTCAACGGAAGCTGAATTATGACTTTCAACGGATGCAGCATTCTGTGCATTATCCAAAGGCAGACTCTGGTTTCTTCTTGAGATGCCTTCTTCATCATTCTCATCTTCACTATCATCACAATATATCTCAATATTGTCAAATTTGAGTCCTTCATGATGTCCCTCATCTGTTAGTCCATCAATCTTTTTATCATCAAACACAACATGTACAGATTCCATGACAATGTTGGTTCTTAGATTGTAGACCCTATATGATTTTCCAGCAGAATAACCAACAAATATTCCTTCATCAGCCTTTGCATCAAACTTTCCTTTGTGATCAGATTGATTCCTTAAGATGTAGCATTTGCAACCAAAGACATGTAGAAAGTTTAAAGTTGGTTTTCTTCTCTTGAATAATTGATAGGGAGTCATGCATTTTGCTTGATTGATTAGAGAAATATTCTGAGTGTAACATGCACAGTTAACAGCCTCAGCCCAAAAATAAGTTGGGAGTTTTGACTCCTCAAGCATTGTCCTTGCAGCTTCAATTAGTGATCTGTTCTTCCTTTCTACCACACCATTTTGTTGTGGAGTTCTTGGAGCTGAGAACTCATGCATGATCCCATTTTCTTCACAGAACATCTTCATGGTTGAATTCTTGAACTCAGTTCCATTGTCACTCCTAATATTCCTTACTTTGAAATCAGGATGATTGTTGACTTGCTTGATATGATTGATGATGATTTCACTAGCTTCATCCTTTGATCCAAGAAAATAAACCCATGAAAACTTTGAGAAATCATCTACAATCACTAGGCAATATCTTTTCCTTGAAATTGACAATACATTGACTGGTCCAAAAAGATCCATGTGTAGAAGTTGTAGTGGTTCATCAATTGCAGATTCAAGCTTCTTACTGAATGATACTTTCTTTTGCTTTCCTTTCTGACAAGCATCACACAGTCCATCCCTTGTGAATTCCACTAGAGGCATTCCTCTAACTAAGTCCTTTTTGACTAGATCATTCATTGTCTTGAAATTCAAATGGGACAGCTTCTTGTGCCATAGCCAACTTTCAACTGGACTTGCTTTGCTGAGAAGACAAGTAATGGATTCTGCATCTGTAGAGTTGAAATCAGCTAAGTACACATTCCCTTTTCTAACTCCAGTTAGAACCACTTTATTGTCCTTTTTACTTGTGACAATACAGGCTTCAGAATTGAAGGAAACATTATTCCCTCTGTCACATAGTTGACTGATGCTCAATAAATTGTGTTTGAGACCATCAACCAATGCAACTTCATCAATGATGACATTTTCTCTTGAAATCAAGCCATATCCCATAGTGAATCCTTTGCTGTCATCTCCAAAGGTTATGCTAGGGCCAGCTCTCTCCTTAAACTCTGTGAGCAGGGTGAAATCTCCTGTCATGTGTCTTGAACAACCACTGTCCAAGTACCATAGATTCCTTCTTTGTCCCTGGTTGCTTGATGAACTAGTTTCATTTTCATCAGAATTAGCCATCAGGGCTAGGTTGACATATTCCACATCATCATCTTCGTTTGCCCCATCTGCTGCCCAATCATCTTGAGTGAGAAATGCTCTTTCCTTTTGTTTGAGCAAATCAAAATACTTCTTTTTGTAATCAACTTGCTCAAATTTCTTTTTCTCAGAATTTGGCTTCCTACACTCACTTGCAAAGTGTCCACTAATGCCACAGTTGTAACATTTGAACTTTGATTTGTCCACCATGTTTTTGTTTGGCTTAGTGAACTTTGTGTTTTTCCTGAACTTCATCTTTGCAAACCTCCTGGACAGAAAGGCCAAATTTTCTTCAATATCATCAGATTCATCCTGACTGGAATTGTCTTCATCCTCAGAAACTTGCTCTTTACCCTTGCTTGATTCTGATTTGCTTGTACCAACTTTGAGACTTGGCATTGTCTTTTCCTCATTCCTGGCTTCCATCTTCTCACAGTCAGCTACAAGAGCAACTGTTCCTCCTTTTCTCTTTCCCTTTTCCAACAGCTCATCCTGCTCCATTTCAAGTTCATAAGTCTTCAAAATTCCATATAATCTTTCAAGTGTGAAGCTCTTATAATCTTGAGAGTTTCTCAAAGAGACAGTCATGGGCTTCCATTCCTTTGGCAGAGACCTAAGAAATTTTAAGTTGGAATCCTTGACTTGGTACACTCTACCATACAACTTCAATCCATTCAACAGTTTCTGAAACCTGTTGAAGGTATCATTTAATGATTCACCTTCTTCAAAGTGAAAATATTCATACTGTTGAATAAGAAGATGCATTTTGTTCTCTCTGACCTGCTCAGTACCTTCACAGATGATTTGTACAGTGTCCCAAACTTCCTTTGCAGTTTGGCAATTGATGACATTGTCAAAAATATCTTGATCTAAGCCATTAAATAAAATGTTCATGGCTCTCTTATCCTTGCGGATTTCTTCCATGTCTTCAATAGTCCATTCTGCTCTTGGCTTGGGAATAGACTGTCCAACAGCAACTGTTGCAGTAGCAGCTGTGGCTACCTTGTGAGGGATGTGAGGACCATTTTCAATACAGTTGATGTAGCTTTCATCTTGAGAAAGAAGATGTAAATGCATCTTCACTTTCCAGTGATGATAATTATCCTTTTCCAGGACTGGAATCTTTACACCAATATCCTTCCTATTCATGATGGTAACATGAAGGTTCTTCTGTGCACTCATGATGTTAGCAGAATAGATCTTTAAACTCTTTATATATTAAGAGCTTGCTCTGATACCAATTGTTATTCCCAGTGGACTAACAATGAGATTTACAGAAGGGGGGGTTGAATGTAAATCTCAAAACTTTTTCAAGTTTTGAGCAGTTTGTAAGGCTAAGTGTTTGAGTGATCAAATGTGTGTGAATTGCTTGGAGCTGATGCAGACAGATATATATTCAAACACAAATGTAATGAACACAAAGAACTTAAAAACTTTTCTGGTGGATTTGTTGTTCCACCAGAGATGTGTTATTTCAGAAAATCTGTGATTCAAAATTAAATCACAGCTGCTTCCTAGTACAAACTAGATGATTTTCTCTCTTGATATTTCTAAACAGCTCAGGGAAAATTCACATCTAATTACTAGCTACTACTTGGTTTATATATCACCAAGTTTACAAGTGAAGACAAAGATAAAGTACAATAAGATAATAGTTCTCCACTTGTTTCTATTCCATTTTTATCCAGTGTAATATGGAATTATCTGTTGACTTTCCATTTTGAACCAGACTAAAAATGGCTGCTTTTTCTGCTGTTCCTGAAATAGGCTACCACATCTCTGTCAATCCATGTGCCTCTGTCAGCTTTGTTAACTGTCACTATCAACTGCTATGAGACTGAGCATCCATTGAAGCTTTCATCCGTTGATGGCTTTATCCGTTGATGCTCTAGCAGTTGAAGCTTTATCCGTTGAAGCACTTATCCATTGATGGATATTATCCGTTGAAGCATTAAAGACATCCGTTGAAGCTTTGTTTCTTATCCGTTGAAGGTCTTCAATATCCGTTGACACTTCTTCACTTATACAAAATTACAAGGCATGAAATATTTACAATTAGCCCTCCTATTTGTACATCCATTAGTAGTCAACATGACTGATTATTTCCTAACAACATCTAAGAATTACAGCTTGAAACCAGAGAGTGAAATGTGCTAAAATACCAAACTTATTGCTAAGTAAGGCTACTCCTTCAACGGATAGCCAAGATGGTCTTATCCGTTGAGGCTACAAACACTAGATTTCTACTTAAGTGTTTTGCTTAACTTATCATCAAACTAATACACATATTCCTAACAAGTTTTAAGGTTGATGATTTTTGCCTAAAGAACATGATGTTCTTGAGAGGAGTTAGTGTTGAAATGATGATTTGATGATTGCTGATGGTGGTATAATGATTTAAGATGTAAACGAAACTCGGATCGTTATCGTAACCTCGTTAAAATAAACAAATCGCAACTTAAGTTCCTGCAGAAGTTCTCGAATCTATAAACTGTAGTTTGTTAAAAAATATCACTTTTTGATTATAGAAAATGTTATAAGGATCGTTTAGGCGCTTGCATCGCTTGATTCCGATTTACGGATCAAAAGTTATGACCGTTTTAGTAAAAGGGATTTACGTGATAAAACTGCTACAAATTATGAACTTTGTAAATATAAATTATCGACTTAAAAATATTTAAAAATCATGAAATTTTTAAAAATAGTACGAAATAGAGTTTATTAACTTCCATAAAAAGTTCAAGTAAAAATGTTAATTGTTTAATTTTATAAAAATGTCGGAGCCAAGGTCGTGCAGAGTTAGAACGTCAAAAACAACCCCTGTTAGGAAACTTCCACTTCGGGATTTTCACCCTTGTTACCAGAAAACCATTTTTAAATGATGTGTTCAAAAATTTTTCTAGATCTCGCACATGAAAATGGTGAGTTAATTGAGTTAACGGTTTGAGAGATATCAATATTTTAGTAAAAGCGGTTTGAATAGTAAAACTTCGTAGCTGATCGAAATTTCGAAATACGTTTCACCTAAATAAATTCATTTTATCAAAATAAAAACTTTTATGATAAATAGTAAAACTAAAGAAGCTCCTCGAGGTAGTTTCGTATTAAAATATTAATTTTACGATTTATTAAAAATGTTAGAGTGCGAGTCGCGTAATTGTAACACTCGGTAAAGTCAACTCTAGAAGACCACTTTGACCGTCCGTTTTGACCAAGGATCGATACTTATTTCGAGTCGGTCGAATATTGAAAATTATGAAGTATTGAACTTATTATAAATATAAGTCGGTGATGGGATTAGGAATACGGATTAAGATTATGATATTTGTTGATTAGAAAAACCGAAACGAGAGCAAGTCAGAAAACGTATATTGGACTCCATGCAAGTTTTCAAACCCTACCTCTTTAAAACTGTTGTGTTGTGTTTGTTTTTCAAATAATTGTGATATATACATGAGTTGTATTGATATTTTACGAATTTTGATATATAATATCGTACAATATATAAATGATTTTGGTATATGAAGATTACCGAATTTTAATCGATAACGCTAGAGAGTAGCATTGTATATATGAAGAGTATATTTTTGACTGAGGATCGGTCAGTATAATTTGATGAAAACCCGGAAGTATTCCGGAGGTGCTCTATTTAAGAATATTAATGCTATAGTAGAGCGTGATGTATAAGTTGTAAGACCGAGAGTCGGTCAGTTTTGTTTTTATAAAATATAAACTCGGGAATCATCCTGGGGATGTTTTGGACGATTAAAAGTACGTATTTATTTTATTCCAAGGGACTCAACGTCCATTTGCGAAACATTAAATACCTCAAACTTTCATTAAAACAATTTCCAAAAATCGTATTCCCTCAACTATATTTAATTACTCGGATAATGAATATTATTTCATTTATTCATTTAATAAATGAGAATTATTCTCCAATAATTATTTATTTCAAACTCGATTAATTATTAAAGATTAATTTAATTATCTAAACAAAAATTAGTTGAGGAATACAACTTTAAATATATTCTTTTAAAATATAATTATTTGAGGTTTAACTATTTAATAATAATAATTATTAATTATTTATTAAATGATTTATATGACTTAAAAATCATAAAACCTGATTTAAAATATTTTTTATATTTCAGAAAATCATTCGAATAAATCCAGATCATCGAAGAATATTATCTCGACGTATTTTAAATATTTTGAATATAGTTTCAAAAGAAACTCCCCCTCATTTATTTATCGGTTGACAACGGTCAACTCACATCCTTAGTACTTCCTCTGAAAATTCTCGGAAGTACATATATATACATATGAGACGAGCTGTACCTATCAACAAGCAAAACGCTTGGGGACTTCGATATAGTTCGATGATTCCAAGTATATAATAGGATTTCCTAAAGGACAAAGGAGGGGTAGGATGCAAGTACTTCGTGTATTGGGTAGACTGTCAGTACCGTAGGAGACGGTACTATATGTACTTAAGGACCTGCGAAGTGTGTGTATACCCGAAATTAGGACACATAGCCCGTATGCGGCAAGGGTGATAACCGGAATACGAAGGTGTCGTCCTTCTACTAGTATAAAAGGTTACTGATTGTCCGTAATACGACTGATCATCGTATGCGGTAGCTCCAAGTGAATGTTACATTCTTCCAATTGGAATTGTGATGCAATACCGTAACCCAAGCTTATGTGCTGGGTTTACCATTAAGGTATTCGCAGGATAATAAATCCACTAAAGAATTGTTTTCGAAAGAAGGTGTGTATCACCGAGGAAAACTATTTTTGAATAAACATATTTATCATATATGGTATTATACTTGAATTTCTCATACAATCTTTTCATACTGTACATCATTATGGCTGAGCATTATTGCTCACTCTTGCTTTCTTTTAAATGTCACACCACAACAGATAACCAATATACCGGAGTGGGACTTAGTCGCTTGCAGTCATAGAGAGAATCCCTGGCAGCTTTGTCTCAGGTGGGCCAGAGTATCAGATAGGTATAAGATATCGGATGTAATTATTGTAACTTCATGTAGAGGTTACAAATAATTGTTTGAGATCATATAAAGTACATTTGAGTTTTAATAATAGATGATACTTGTTGTACGTCATTTCTAAGGCTATAACTTGTGAGTGTATGAGATTGGGGGTCTGTGATATGAAATTATTGGATTATTGAGTTAATGCAGGTTACACATGATTGAAGGATTGCTTGACAACCCAGATTCCTGACCCCGGATTTGGGGGTGTTACAAATGCTGAAAAGTGACTGTCTTCTTAATTATCATTTAAAAGTGGATAAATTATTGAACAAAGTCACACAACAATTTACTAAAAGAGCCATGCGTTGTTTGTTGCTAATTCCGCACATTAATCCACTTTCCATTCCAATTTTTCAATAATTATCCTCTATTAGAAGTCTAATTCACTAATCTTCCTTCTCTGAGTGTGTTACATAAACTAAGTTTCGCAAACTTATATTTTACACAAGAACCTCTGTGACACATATCATCATACAGACAGCCTCACTATTCACATCTAACAAACATTTTTCCTCAACATCTACAAACATGATGTCATCCTATGAGATTTCACCCTTCTTTATCCAAACAACCATTATTCATGGCAACACTTTTGGAACCAATAACTACTTGGCTCCGCTTTCATATCTGCAGTTTCCTCAACCTTTTCATGATATACAAGATTTCTTACTTCAATGTCCAATTGGATATGCTCTCATAAATCCTACTAAGTTATCTTATAGGGCTGTAATGCAGGTATGGGATACAACTCTAATTAATGAAACAAATACTAATTTCTCTTTTGAATATAAGGGACGCAGATATGAGGTTGATGCTGATGTTCCGGTTCAAGCATTGAGGTTGCCTACTTGTGATGGTGCTCCTAATAATTATGCAACTGATCAGCTGTTTGATATGCTCAGAACTCTGAACTACAAATGTGACATCACAACAATTGGAAAATTGATGAGGAAAAAATTAAAGAGAGAATGGAATTTCTTCTTTGATTGTATCAGTAGATGTTTCTTATACAAGATAACAAATTTTGATGCTCTTCCGTCTACTTCTCTGAAAATTGGGTACTCTCTTCTCTATTCTGGTAATTTTGACTATGGTAACACCATTCTTCAATTCAAAATTACTAGGAGAACAGAAGCATCAGGAGTAATAGGGTATACTAGATTTCTTCAACTGATTTTTAATTTTCTCTGTCCTAATGTTAAATTTTATAATGATGAATTGCTTCCTGTATTTCAAATCTCTGAGAAGGCTATCACTGATCATATTAAAAGAGATGAAAAGAATAAGTTTTCAGGACCTCCTTTCCTTCCTAGGAGGTCAGGCAATTTCTACTGAGAAATAGACCTACTCCTTCACAAGTGCCTGCAAATCCTGATGCTGGCACCTCTGTAACATTTCCTGATGCTGTGGAACAAGACACTACCCATTTTGTTTCTAACCAAAGAATTCCTTCTCCTAAATAGAAATCCAATCCAACTTCTAAATTAGTCTCTTCTGATGTCTCTCAAAAGGTATCAGTTGTACTAAAGAAAAGGTTGGTTAAGAAATCTGTTCAATCTAAACAGAGAGCTCAACAGGTGTAAAGCCCTCCAGACCCGGGGTATAAGCCTGGGGGTTACTAGCTAAACACCAAACCTATACAATCTGATTAACAAATAATAAAGAAATAAATCTAAACCCCTTTAACACTAACCAGGATCTCTTTAGGTTGAAGTGTGAAAACAAGAATCACTAACTACTTTATTACAAACCAAATTTAAATTCTTACCAACTCTCTTTATTACAAAACATTGTCTAACCAGTTTTAAACTAAGTTCATCTTTTATTCAAACACACACACACTAACTATCTACACTCCACCTGTTCGGGCAACTCAAAGCATTCTTCCTGGATTGGGATCAACACCTTGAGTATGAGAGGATCCTGAGGCTTGACCCGCTTCTTTACCACTCGAGTCCTGATGGGTTTCATATTCCTTCTTAACTGAAAACAATAAGGTGAATAACAACAAAAAGGGTGAGCCAAAAATTGCTCAACAAGTCCGCAAAATATAAACAGTGTTTAAGCAATTTAAGTGAAACGGTAACCTGGGTATATCCCCAAAGATATAGCCCCGCGAGAATAGAAAGAAGGCCATTACTAGAGAGTACAAACTAACTAAACTGGACACAAGTTCGCATCTATACCCTGCTGATCATCCAGGATACAGTGCAGATCTATATCCCACTATATAGATCCCGTCGGGCACCCAGGCACTACGGCCCATCTCAAGGATCCGGTTATGTCCCGGTCCTTAGGATTAAGTAAACTTAATCCCCAAAAGTATCATTATCCAGTCCATGGAATAACAACCGGAATAATCAGTATACTTTGATATATTCTAATCACCAGAATACATCAATATTTGTGAGTAACAATAGGAATATGAACAATGAATTCAAATGAAAAGGAGAAATCAAGAATCGAAATAAAATATGAACAAGAGAATCAAAAGAGTGCAAGTGTGATAAGAATCTGAAGAAATATCACTATTCTGAAATTATAATAGGGGAAAAACTTGCCTTCTGCGTGACTCACTGCAAATGTGTCACCTTCTTCTATTACCGACTCAACCTGCCTTGATGGCTTAGCTTCTGTTAGAGAAATAGACTGGTTTAGTCATTTCATACTTCAATTGTGTCTTGAACCGACTTCACATCGTTCCTATTGTCTACCATGTGCTTATGACTGACTCGTATATTACATATTAGAAAGTAAGACTCGATTAACCGCATAATGCACATAAGCACATAAGCATATAATCATTTTTATAGTTAAAATAATTTTTAGAATCAAAATCGACTCGCTGATCGCTCAACTGATCATTATCTGACTCATTTCCTATTTTTCGGAATTTTTTTGGACTCGTCTCGGCATGCGACTCGATTGATAATCAAACAAAAAACAAAGTTAACTAATATCTAGATGAAATTAGGTCTTAATATTATTTTTAATGAAAAGAAATTCAATTTTCTGAATCAAAGGCTTTCGTTTCGCTCGAATCGGATTAACGGTCTAATTAATATCAATTAAATACGGATAATTCTATTTAATATTCAATATAAATAATTATTACTAATTTTTAAACCCTAAAATAATTTTTAAATCATTATTTAAGGAAAATCAGAATTAAAAATGATTTTTTTATAATTTTTGGAATTAAAATGAATTTATTGAAAATTATTTGATTAATTATCAAAATAATTAATCATTTTTAAATAATTAATAAATAATAAATAAATAATTGAGAAAATAATTAAATCTGATTTTTAGAAAATATTTCTGAATTATTTATAATATAAATCAATTAATTAAATAATTAATTAAGTAATTTATAAAATAAATAAAACTGATTTTTATAATTAATAAAAATAAAAATTAAAATTAAATCCAGAAACACTTGTCAGAAAATGAATTCTGACAATAACGGATCAAAGGCGGGTTGAATTTGGGTAAAAAACCGGGTTGCCAAGAACAATCCGAGTCGGGATGAACACACCGGAAAATTCCTAGATTTCGGTGGGTTCCCCGGACTCCGGCAACCTCGATTCAAGCCAAAATCAATACCGTTTGTATTGATTTTTACAGGGTTTCAACTCAAAACAACTTCCCCAATCTGATTCAGGCCAAAACAAACCACAAACATCACGGAATCACCATCTCCAGCCACAATCGTCATGAACTCCGGCCAAAATACGAAATGAGAGAATCGTACATAAAATCAAACATTCTATAGTGCAAACTGAAGCCAAGAACACATACAATCGAAGCCCTAATATCTTAATAACCAAATATTCACAGAAATTACAGAGTTGTGATTTGAAAATCGAACATAAACCTAAATAATCGTGAATCACTATCCAGACACGTTCATTCAATTAAATACCATGAATGGACTGTAAATCATCTAACAAAGCTATATCAATCATCAAAATATCATAATAACCCTAGAATCAAAAAGTCCAAATTCGAGGATAAACCCTAGAAATCGAAAATCAAAAACTATGAATCAAAACATGAAATTGATATTAGAAATGGAAAGAACAGATCAAGACCTTCAATTTCAGTACTTGAATCACACGATTTGATGAAGAAATCAGCTGGAAATCCTTGATTGATTCTTCGACCCGACTTGGTTCTACCCGACCCGGTTTGCAGAGAATTAAAATTAATTTCTGATTTTTAATGATTAATTATAATTAATTAAATAAAAATTAGGCTATTTATAGTAGTAAAATTAATACTCCTAAATAAAATTAAGGCCCTAATTCTACACTTTTTAAAATTAATAAGCCCCTAATTTTATAATTTTTGAGTATTAAAATTTAATTTATAAATATTCTATATATGCAATATATATGCCAAAATTTCCCAAAAATTGTGAATAATCCAAAAATACAAAGAAATGGTATAATTAAAAGTCCTATAATTTTATAAAAATAAAAATGTGATTTTTGTGGGGTTTTTAACACCCAATGGGGCCCGGAAAAGTCATTTTTCGCAAAACGAGAAAATTTATAAAATACTTAGATGTTCAGAATAATGCGATGGTAAGAGCCGTTTGATGAAAAATAAGGCCCATTATTTTATTTGAAATATCTGCTTTAAAATCATGATTCGGGTCGTAAAACCTTTGAAATGAAAGCTATAAATGAAAAATAAAATACCTGAAAATATCTTAAAAATACCGGGACGACACAATATGCACGTAACACATAGGAATTAGGGTTTGACAGATAATTTCACATAAATGACACATTAACACACATAATTTATTATAAATATGGTATAGTACAAACGTAAATTTCCCCTTTAATAGGATTCCGTCCTCAGAATCTTGCTATGAAAACAAATGAGGATATTTCTCTAGCATTTCACTTTCTAGTTCCCAGGTTGATTCTTCAACCATAGGGTTTTTCCATAATACTCGCACTAAAGACACAGACTTATTTCTCAACTCTTTCTCTCGCCGATCTAAAATTCTTATCGGCTGTTCTACAAAAGACAAATCAGGTTGGATATCTATCGGTTCATACTCTATTACATGCTTAGAATCAGGATTATATCGCTTAAGCATCGACACGTGAAACACATTGTGAATATGTTGCATATGAGGCGGTAAAGCTAATTCGTATGTAACTTTTCCCACTTTTTTCAAAATTTCCAATGGTCCGACGTATCGTGGCTTCAATTTACCCTTGTTCCCAAATCTGGTCAATCCTTTCCATGGCAATATTTTGAGTAACACGTGCTCTCCTTCCTGACAGTCCATATCCTTCCTTGCTTGATCTGCATATTCGCGTTGCCTGTTTTGTGCTACATCCAATCGTTTTCAAATAAGTTCTATCTTTTCTTTAGTCTGTTGGATTAATTCTGGACCCAAAACCTTGCGTTCTCCAACTTCATCCCAATATACTGGTGATCTGCATTTTCTTCCATATAATGCTTCGTACGGTGGCATTCCGATGCTTGTGTGATAGCTGTTGTTGTAAGAAAATTCAACCAAAGGTAAATGCTCATCCCAACTGCCTTCGAAATCAATCACACAAACTCGTAGCATGTCTTCAATTGTTTGGATAGTTCTTTCACTTTGCCCATCGGTTTGTGGATGATAAGCGGTACTCATGTTTAATTTAGTTCCAAGGCATTCTTGAAATTATCTCCAAAATCTTGAATTAAAACGGGGATCTCGATCAGACATAATAGATATTGGAACTCCATGTTGCATCACAATTTCCATGAGATACAAGTGCACTAGCTTGTCGAGTGAAAATCTTTCATAAATCGGTATAAAATGTGCCGACTTTGTTAGTCTGTCAATGATTACCAATATCGCATCAAGATTGGCTTTAAATCTTGGTAGTCCTACCACAAAATCTGTTAGATATATTTGATAATGTCATGTCTAATATGATTTATGTTTAAGTTTTGAGATCTTAACTAACAGGACAAATCAGTACTTATACTGAAGCTAGGACTTAAGATATCAGAACTTAAGATATCAGGAGATATTTATCAGGAGATAATATCAGGACTTAAGGTAACTTTCAGATAAGGTAGGCGGCTGATTGAAGGGAAAGAAGATCAAGATAAATACAAGAAGAAATATGCATGAAGAAGGAATTCTATGAAGAATAGAATACTTGGAAGAAAAGATAACTAGTTGATATATTTTAGGAAGCAGAATTATATTCCATACCAATTAGAACATTATCTTGTAACTGTGTAGTATATAAACACAGACATAGGGTTTACACTATAAGTGTTATCATTATCGAAGTTATTATTCATTGTAACCCTAGCAGCTCTCGTGATAATTTGTTCATCACTGAGAGAGAACAGTTTCATATTGTAACAGAGTTTATTATGTTGAATAAAATCTGTGCTCTGTTAGTTGTATTCTTTAATTCGATTTAATTGTAGTAAACACTGTATTCAACCCCCTTCTACAGTGTGTGTGACCTAACAAGTGGTATCAGAGCAGTCTGTTAACGCACAAATAGTTTAAGATCCAAAAATAATCATGTCTGAAGAAGAACAAACTCCAACCAAGCCCACCAAAACTGAAGAACCTCCAAAGACTCAAATCCATAATCGATATGAGACTATTAGAGTTTCCATACTGAAACCATCTGAATATCCCATATGGAAGGTGAGGATGTCTATGTTTCTGGAAGCTACAGATCCAGAATACCTTGACAGAATCAATGAAAGACCACACAAGCCAACCAAGCTCTCTGTTGTAGTTGCAGGTGAACCAGCAAAGTCTATACCAAAGGAGAAAAGTGATTACACTGCTGAAGATATCTCATCTATTGCTAAGGATGCAAAGGTACGACACTTGCTACATAGTGCCATTGATAATGTCATGTCAAACAGGGTAATCAACTGTAAAACCGCAAAGAAGATATGGGATGCCTTGGAAATAAGATGCCAGGGAACTGATTCAATTAAGAAGAACAGGAAGACTATACTCACACAAGAGTATGAACACTTTGACTCAAAACCTGATGAGTCATTGACTGGTTTATATGATAGATTTGTCAAACTCTTGAATGATTTGTCACTAGTTGACAAGGAATATGATCTTGAAGATACAAATCTTAAAAGCCTGATAGGTATTCCTGAAAGTTGGGATTTGAAGGCCACCACTATAAGAGATAACTATAATCTTGATGAAACAACTCTTGATGAAATTTATGGGATGCTCAAGACTCATGAACTTGAGATGGAACAAAGAAGCAAGAGGCATGGAAGAAAGTCAAGGACAGTTGCTCTTAAGGCTGAGGAGGAATCCCCCAAAGCAGCTGCCTCAAGAAAAGGCAAGGGAAAAGCTCTCATCATAAAGTCTGATACTGAGTTATCAAGTTCTGATAGTGATGATGACTCAGAAACTGAAAGCTTACTTGAGATGGATCCTGATGAAGAGATGATGAAACTGTGTGCTCTTATGGTGAAAGGAATCATAAGGATTGAATACAGGAAATTCAAAAAGGGAAAGAAATTTTCCTGGAAAGGTGCAATTTCTGATAAGAAGAATTTCAGAAAATCTGAAGGCAAAGGAGGAAAGTTTGACAGAGGAGATTACTCAAATGTCAAATGCTACAACTGTGGTGAGAAAGGCCATATATCTCCTGATTGCAAGAAAGTGAAGAGTGACAAAGGCAAGGCTCTTGTCACAAAGAAGGAAAGCTGGACAGACACTTCAGATTATGAAAGTGAGGTGAACTATGCCTTAATGGCAAATGCTGATAGCAGTTCTGATGCTGCTGAGTTAAAGGTATCTCAAACTACTTATGCCTTTCATACTGATGATATTACTGAGTTGAGAAGATATCTTAAAACCATGTTCATTAGTTATAGAGATCAAACTTTAACATGTGAAAGATTAACTTCTGAAAATCTTGCTTATAAAAAGTGGAATGATTATTTAGAAAAAGAGTTAGTCATGTTCCATCAAACTCAGAAAGATAGAGATGATGCCTTTTATGTTAGGGGTGAAGTGCTAAAAATGAATGAATCTCTAAAAACTGAGTTAGAAAAGGAAAGAGAGATTTTCAGGATTTGGACTAACTCTGGCAGAACAACTCAGAATTTGTTAAGTAGTGGAAACTGGAAAGAGGGCTTAGGTTATGGAGATGATAAAAGTGAAAAAGGAACTGTAGAAATTGAGCCTATAGTTGTTAAACAAAAGCCCAAGGTAAATCCTGTTAAGTTTGTAGCTGAAAAGTCTGATATTAAGAAATCAGAAGTTAAAGAGAAATTAACTTCTGACAAACCAAAACAGGATAAGCCAAGTGAAGTTAACATAGGCTTAATGACAAAGAAGCATCTTAAGCATAAGCTGAAAGATGTTAAGAATGTAAACAAGGTAAAGCCACCTAGGAAAAATAGGAATGGAAAGGAAGGTGTGAATAAAAGCAATGATTATAAGCCTGTTCCTAATGCTCCTAGAAAGAAATGTTATAACTATGGAAATTCTAACCATCTAGCTTCTTTTTGCAGGAAGAATAAGAACATAAACTCCTTACCTTCAAAGTCAGGAGGTAAGAGTCAGTCTGTTAGATATAGGCCACAAAATCCTTGTTTTCATTGTGGTAGTTTATGGCATTCCATTTATACTTGTAAGGAATATCATAGTTTGTACAATGATTATTATCAAATAAAACCTTCTTTAAAGAAAGTTAGCATTATTCTTTCTAGTGTAAGTTCTGATGCAAAGTCTGATACTGTAAATGCTGATAAGAAAAATGTTAACATAAACTCTAATGCTAAATCCGCTGCAAATGTTAACAAACTTAATAAGGCCAAAGGATCCAAGCAAGTCCGAGTCCTTAAAACTAATAATTAGTGGTCTTTGTGATTGCAGGGCAACAGGAAAAACATCCTAGTTCTGGACAGTGAATGTTCAGGACATATGACTGGAAATAAAGCCCTGCTATCATACTTTGTGGAGAAAGCTGGCCCAGGTGTTTCTTATGGAGATGGCAACATTGGAAAAACTCTGGGATATGGCAATATCAATCTTGGGAATGTCATCATTAAAAAAGTAACTCTGGTCTCAGGACTTAAACACAATTCGCTGAGTGTTAGTCAAATCTGTGACAGAGGTTATCATGTGGATTTCTTTGAAGAACACTATGAAGTTGTAAGCAAATCTACAGGCAAAGTTGTTCTGAAAGGATACAGGCATGGTAACATTTATGAAGCCAAGCTTTCAACAAGTACTGATGGTTCTGCAATCTGTCTATTGAGTAGAGCATCAACTGAAGAAAGCTGGGATTGGCACAAGAAACTCTCTCATTTAAATTTCAACAATATAAATGAACTAGTCAAGAAAGATCCTGTGAGAGGACTGCCAAGGTCAGTATTTGCTCCTGATGGCCTTTGTGATTCATGTTAAAAGGCAAAACAAAGAAAATCTTCATTCAAGAGCAAGACTGAATCATCAATTCTTGAGCCTTATCACCTACTACATGTTAATCTATTTGGTCCAGTGAATGTCATGTCTATTGCAAAGAAGAAATATGCTATGGTCATAGTGGATGAGTTCACCAGATACACATGGGTGTATTTCTTGCACACAAAAAGTGAAACTGCATCTATCTTGATTGATCATGTCAAACATCTGGATAAATTGGTCAAAGACTCTGTGAAAATCATAAGGAGCGATAATGACACTGAGTTCAAGAATTTGATTATGGAAGAGTTCTGTAAAAACCATGGAATAAAGCAGGAATTTTCTGCTCCTGGAACTCCACACTAAAATAGAGTTGTTGAAAGAAAGAATAGAAGTCTTATTGAAGCTACACGAACTATGCTTGATGAAGCAAAGTTACCAACCTACTTTTCGGCTGAAGCTGTGCAGATTGCTTGTTTTACTCAGAATGCAACACTTATCAACAAGTATGGAAAGACACCATATGAGATGGTGAAGAAAAAGAAGTCAAATCTGAAGTACTTTCATGTATTTGGATGCAAGTGTTTTGTTCTTCAGACTCATCCCGAACAGCTTTCCAAATTTGATCTAAAAGCTGATGAAGGAATTTTTGTTGGATATCTACTTTCCAGAAAAGCCTTCAGAGTCTACAATTTAAGAACAAGGGTTGTCATGGAATCTATCAATGTCTCTTTTGATGATAAGAAGATTACTGGACTTGAAGATTTCAATGATCATGATCAGCTGAGATTCGAAAATGAAGTTTTAAATTCTGATTCTGTAAATCCTTACAGTCTAAATCCTGATACTGCAAACTCTGATGGATTAAAATCTGATGTTATTGAAACTGTGGTGACTACGCCAAAGGAAAATGAACATATTGAAGATCCAACCACATCTTAAGAAGCATCAGAACCTACAACAGGCTCTTCAAGTTCTGATGGGCCAAGTTCTGATAATTCTGGAAACTCAGATTCTGATAATTCTGAAAACTCAAATACTGAAGGATCCAACTCAGAGAGCATAATTTCAGGGGGAGCATCAGAAAATGTTGATGGAGACATCATGGATCATGGGAAGCATCCGGTTCTAGAGATAACCTTCCATCTGCAAGGAAGTGGACTAAAGCACATACACTTGACTTAATTATTGGAAATCCTGAAGCAGGTTTCAGAACTAGAACATCTACATCAAATGAATGTCTCTATCATTCTTTCCTTTCTCAGATTGAACCAATGAAAGTGGAATAAGCTCTTCAAGATGCTGATTGGGTGCAAGCAATGCAGGAAGAGTTAAATGAATTTGAAAGAAATAAAGTTTGGACCCTAGTGCCAAGACCAAAGAACAGGTCTGTTGTTGGTACAAAGTGGGTATTCGGAAACAAAACTGACAGTGATGGCATAATTACAAGGAATAAAGCAAGGATGGTTGCAAAAGGATACTCTCAACAGGAGGGAATTGATTATGATGAAACATTTGCACCAGTTGCTAGATTGGAAGCCATAAGGATTTTTTTGGCTTATGCTGCTTACAAAAAGTTTAAAGTCTTTCAAATGGATGTGAAAAGTGCTTTTCTTAATGGAGAAGTAGAAGAGGAAGTATATGTTGAACAACCTGCAGGCTTTATAGATCCCAAATTTCCTGATCATGTCTACAGGCTTGATAAAGCACTTTATGGCCTTAAGCAAGCTCCAAGAGCATGGTATGAGAAATTAGCTCAGTTTCTTCTGGAAAGTGGATTTAACAGAGGGACCATTGACAAAACCTTATTCTATCTCAACCATGGAAAGGACTTACTTTTGGTGCAGATATATGTTGATGATATCATTTTTGGTTCTACAAATGACAGACTTTGTAAGAAGTTTGCAAAGCTGATGCAGTCAAGATATCAATGAGTATGATGGGAGAACTTAACTATTTTCCGGGCCTTCAAGTCAAGCAGAATGAAGAAGGAACTTTTATTTATCAATCTAAGTATACCAGAAATTTGTTGAAGAAGTTTGGAATGCAAGATAGTTCAAGTGCATCCACTCCTATGGCCACTGCAACTAAATTGGATAAAGATACTGGTAAATCAATAGATATTACTGATTACAGAGGTATGATTGGCTCTCTACTCTATCTAACTGCAAGTAGACATGATATCATGTATTCTACCTGTCTTTGTGCAAGATTTCAAGCAGATCCAAGAGAACCTCACTTAACATCTGTGAAAAGAATTTTCAAGTACCTTAAGGGTATAGCTGATCTGTAATTATGGTATCCTAGAGAATCAGATAAGCTAATAGGTTACTCAGATACAGATTTTACAGGATACAAAATTGACAGGAAAAGCACAAGTGGAAGCTGCCAATTTCTTGGAGGCAAATTAGTTTCTTGGTTTAGCAAGGAACAGAAGTCAATTTCCACATCAACTGCAGAAGTAGAATACATTGCTGCAGGAAGCTGTTGTGCACAGATTCTTTGGATGAAGAATCAGTTACTGGATTATGGGTTAGAATTTTCTAAAATCCCAATTTACTGTGATAATTAAAGTGCTATTGCTATGACAGGTAATCCAGTTCAACACTCAATGACAAAGCACATCAGCATTAGGTACCACTTCATAAGGGAACATATGGATGAAGGTACAGTGGAATTGCATTTTGTTCTAACAGATCAACAACTAGCAGATATCTTCACAAAACCACTATGTGAAGCTACTTTTACAAGACTGGTAAATGAACTTGGAATGGTTTCAGGTTCTTTCTCTAAATCTGCCTAGTTTATGTTCTGATACATCATATTTTATGATTAGTATTTATAAATATTACTATCTTTGTATTCTGTGCTTAAATTGAAATTTTCTAAGTACTGATTATTGTATGATGTGAATTTCTAAACTCTGATAGTGATATAAATGTTTCTGTGACTATTCAATCCTATGAGGATAACTGTGCTAGATGCTGACCTAGTAGTCGTTAATATACTGAAGATCTCATGTATGAAGTAATTGTTTATGTGTAAATCTTTTAACACAAGCAAATTCTGATATTGAGCTCAGTTAAGTTTACTTTGTGTATCTTATTACTAAGTCAAAAACTAGAATAGTGCTTCCTATCTGTTAAGTTCTGATGTTAGTAAATCTAATGGATGTACAAAGTGCTGATAAACCTCACTTATCAAAAGAAAAAGAAAAGAAATAAAAATCAGGTACTCCTTTGAGATCTAGAGTAAAAATGTGGAAGGGAAGACCCAAGTGCATTTCTGGTATTAAGTAATATGCATTAGAAAAGCAAAATAAAATTTTCTTGGTGACTTTTCACACTCTATGATTACTGGAGAAATACTCTGATAACAACATAAATTCTGATAAGCAGTCGTGATTCACTTACACTGAGAAGTCACTGTAAAATGGAATTTCAAAAGATGCATAAAATAAGCACAAAACAGTTGAGGTGGACTCATGCATGAACTCATTCTAAAGTAGACTTCAGACTAATGACAGATTTTGAGCAAAGTTCTTAGTTATGCCTTATTTCTAAGATGTACTGAAGTGAATCAGACTTTACTCTTTGTCTGATATTTAGCTTAATGCACACACGTACACTCCATATGAATGATGAAAATTACCGTGGTGATAAATGTTATTTTAGATGAACAGTTTAAGTGTCCGTTGCATAAATTCCGAGGACAAGTTCTGATGGAAGTTCTGATGATTAAGTTCTAATGAAACCATATCAGTATTTGTGTGAAGGATTACAGGAATAAACATTCACTTTTCGAGTTAAAGAAGCCATATTCTGATGACTTTTAAATTCTGATAATAATCAAGTTCTGATGCTGACGTGGCAGTATTTATTTACTTGATTTATTTTTGGTCATTACTTGAACGATCATATTTTTACAGAATATTGGTTTATGTGAGATAAAACAGTCATAATCATTATGGGTTAGTGTTTAGCGTGTATGTCTTAAAAAACTGTATGTGCACAGTAATAGTTATTATATCCCATGCCCATTAACTCTGGCTTTAGATCTTTTACTGACTGTTATTATTACACATCAGTCTAGGGAGTCGAGGGGTCATTATTTTTACTTGTAATTTTTCACCAGTCCTCGCGTCCCTTAGTATTTCATTGCCTATTTAAATAACTGATCATTCATCAGTAAAACCATATATGTTCATTTCTCTCAAAGAATGGCACATTTTAGTTGGTATTACTGTTATGGCACAGAGACTGTGACTATCTTTCGAAATGGAATTCCGACTTCATATCCTATCAACAACATTCCATTCGTCATCTGGATTCAACTTCTAGAGAACATTAAAAATGATCTGTTGTCTTTCCAAAGAGAAGTTCATCTTCGTATTCTTAAATAGCAGGAGCAAATCATTCATCTTGCTGTTCTCTTTGTTGAAAGTAGGAAGAAGAATTAGGTCTTCTTAGACTAGGACTAAGGCTGTTGATGTTAAGAATCGTAGAATAGGTCTATCTTGTAATTTTTGCATGTAATTGATAAATTTCATGAAATGTACTCATTTGATATATCAATGAAATTTTCTTTAATTGCAAGATTTGTTCTTTGTTTCTCAAATTATGTGACTGTGCATGTTTAATTGCAATTTATTAATCTTTACTTCATCGATTTTTAATTTTATTTTATGTTGAATGTTTTGATTAAATTCTGTTAATTTGAGAAAATACGGAGGACCAGGTTCCCATATCAGAACTTGTTACTGTAGAAGCTGAGAAGATCTCTTCTCAGAAAGATACTGTAACTGGGAGTTCTAGGCCTCTCAATAGGCTTAGAAAGTTAAATTCTGATGATAAAGCTCCTACAGTGTCTCCACCTTTGAAGAAATTGAAGAAACGGAGAGCTCACAGGGACATAGTTGAGTCAGATTCAGAAGATGTGGAAGCACCTAAGGAAGGGGGTCAGGAATCTCTGATCCCAACAGAACCAGTTGTTATTGAATCACTTCCTTCTGCACAACTAGAAACTGCTCAAGACAGAGTGCCTACACCTCCTATTTCATCTATAATTGAACAAGTACATATTGAAGAACCAGGTACAAGTGCTGAAATTGATATTCATAACTTGATTGTGCCTGAGGTTCTGTACTTGGAAGCTCCACCAACACAACTCACTCCACCAACAACACCAATTTTGGATGTTGATCAGAACCTGACCGCAGATCAGAATTTAGAGGATGATGTTGAAGCCTCTATAGCCTCACATACTGCTATTTTATCAGAGGATGCTGATACTGCAGGATCTACAAGTTCTGATGCTACCAATGAGAATATTACTGGTGAAGCTGCTGCTAATTTAGATGCTGATGCAGCTGGTCCATCAGGACATGCACCTCAACAAACAGTTAACAAAGCTAATTTGATAAAGAAGTTTGTTAAAGCGGCACCAGTACCTTGGAGTGAAACTCCTAGAGGAAAGGAGTGGACTAAAGAATGGAACTCAGTTAGTTTTGTTCCTAATGAAAAGATTCTTGCTGAACATCTTGCAAAAGCTGATGAAATGCTGATAAATGATGATTTCAAGGCACAGCTGAGAGTTACTACATTGAGTACTAGGCACCTTCAAGGTCAACACTCAACAACTCATGCCAAGGTGAATAAAATTCAAGAAATCTTGATCCAGCAAGATATGAATGTGAAACTTGAAAAGAACAGATTTTTCAAGCCTACCTTTGAAAGAATTGCCAACATTGAGAAAACTCAGAAGAAGCAACAAACTCAGATTGATGAAATTTTTAAGAATCAAGCTTCTCAGCAAACTCAACTCAATGAGATCCAATCCTCAGTGGAATTACTTGTCTCTCTTCTTTTACCTGCTGATGCCAAAAAGGAGGAGAAAGCGATTAAGTCCAAATGCAAATCTACTCAAGCACTGAAGGGAAAGGATGATGGAAAAGATGACCATGGAAACTCTGGAATGGGTAGAGGTCATGGTCAAGGTAAAGGTTCTTTATCAAGGACAACTAAAATTTCTGCACAAAGAACAAGTTCTGATACCGGGAGAAGAATAAGTTCTGATACTGGTAAAAGGATAAGTTCTGGTGATGGAACTTGATGAAGAAATTTCAAAGAAGTTATTTCTTAAAGAAAATCCAGGAATGGATTTTGAGAGTCTAAAGGAAGAAGAAGCTAGACTCAAAGCAGAAAAAGTCAACTCCAAGTCTAAAGCTTTTGTTGTTGAAAAGAAACCACCAAAGCCTAAGGGAATTGTGATAAAAGAAAGGTCAATTTCTGAGGCAACCAAAGCCAAATCACAGGTGGAGATAGATCCAAGGTCCAAGGGCAAAGAAAAAGTTGATGAACCTGTAAATGTTTATATGCCAGTCATGGATGAAGAAATAATTGATGATAAAGATGTTAATCTTACTCTGATTTCAAAGAAGATTTCTCAAACAACCTCTGACATGGCTCATGTTGTTCAGAGTCAAGATGTAGTAAGTTCTGATATGACAGTGAAGCAAGCAACCTCTGACATAGCTCAAGTTGGCTTGATATCAGAAGATAAGGAGAATGAAACCTCTGACATTGCTCATGTCAAAGATACTCCTACCAGGATTCACCAAAGCTAAACAGACTCAACATTTGAAGACTGCAACAAGTGGTTTTGAAGTAAGAGTTGTTACAGGAAAGGAAGCAAGAGATAAATCTGGATTGGGTAGTTCAAAAGAGATCAGAGTACATAACACTAACAATGATCCAACTTCCTTAAGTGAACCAGGTATATGAGCAACTCCTGAAAGATTGAATCAACTTGAATCTGTACAAATGGTTTACCATTCTGTTTTGAAAGAACACATCATGTTATATTTTATGACAGATGGTAGGGTATTCCATATCAAGAAGAATGCTATTCCATTGAAGTATTTTGAAGAACTGGAATATGTTCTATTTTTACTTCAAGTGAAAAATAGATCTACAAGTGTTGTTGCAGATTATTTAAAGTCACAAATTCAAAGACAGAAGAAGCTTTACTCTGTAAAGTCTGACAGCCCATATTATCCTAAGTACAGAGATCACAAGGGTGATATAGTTGAAATGAAGCCTAACACTGCTAAGATTATAACTACTTTTTTGGGTTATAAAGCTGTGGAATTCAATCTAGAGTCTGACAAGGCATATTTGATCAGATTAGACCAGGACATAAGAAAAGCTAAGATAAATGATCTCAGAGCAGCTATTTTTCAAACTGGTGAAGAAACAGTTGAATTGATAAATGCTAAAAGGAGGATGGTCAATGAACTTGAATATGCTGAGAGATGCTTATTGAAGAACTATCTCAGAACAACTCCTGACATCAAAG
Organism: Apium graveolens; assembly: GCF_009905375.1. Classification (NCBI taxonomy): domain Eukaryota; kingdom Viridiplantae; phylum Streptophyta; class Magnoliopsida; order Apiales; family Apiaceae; genus Apium; species Apium graveolens. The sequence continues at coordinate 227,504,230 of NC_133653.1, read as the reverse complement.
AGATCAGAAATGGAAGCCAAGTCAAAGATCTACAACTGCTTAAATTCCGAAGTGTATACAGATTGAAGCTGTTATCAGACTTTAAGGATGGTAAAGCTATAAGGGATGTAAGTTGTAGTTATCTAGTCAAAATTCTCATGCATTTGTACTTAATGTTTTTGACATCATCAAATATCTGTTAAACTTGTATATTATGCTAATTTACAAGTTGGGGGAGATTGTTAGATATATTTGATAATGTCATGTCTAATATGATTTGTGTTTAAGTTTTCAGATCTTAACTAACAGGACAAATCGGTACTTAACTGGAAATCAGTACTTATACTGATGTCAGGACTTAAGATATCAGAACTTAAGTTATCAGAACTTAAGATATCAGGAGATATTTATCAGGAGATAATATCAGGACTTAAGGAGACTTTCAGATAAGGCAGGCGGCTGATTGAAAGGAAAGAAGATCAAGACAAATACAAGAAGAAATATGCATGAAGAAGGAATTCTATGAAGAATAGAATACTTGGAAGAAAAGATAACTAGTTGATATATTTTAGGAAACAGAATTATATTCCATATCAATTAGAACATTATCTTGTAACTGTGTAGTATATAAACACAGATATAGGGTTTACACTATAAGTGTTATCATTATCGAAGTTATTATTCATTGTAACCCTAGCAGCTCTCGTGATAATTTGTTCTTCACTGAGAGAAAACATTTCCATATTGTAATAGAGTTTATTGTGTTGAATAAAATCTGTGTTCTGTTACTTGTGTTCTTTAATTCGATTTGATTGTAGTAAACACTGTCTTCAACCCCCTTCTACAGTGTGTGTGACCTAACAAAATCCATCACTAGATGTTCCCATTTCCATTCTGGAATATCTAAGGGTTGCAGTAATCCACTCGGTCGTTGATGTTCCGCTTTAACTCGCTGGCATGTGTAGTATTTTCTTACCCATTCGGCTATCTCCTTCTTTATATTTGGCCACCAAAAGTTTTCTTTAAGATAACGATACATTTTTGTACTTCCTGGATGAATGGAATATTTCGAACTGTGCACATCTCGCAATATTTCTTCTTTCAGTTCTTCCACGTTAGGGATCCAGATTCTTGATGCAAAGCGTAGGATTCCTTTGTTATGCTTCTGAGTTGTGATTTCTTCTCCAGTTAAGTCGTCATCTTGACTCATCACTTCTTCTTGACAGCGGCGAATCTTTTCTAATAACTCCGGTTGAAAAATCATAGCGTAGATAGCTTCTGTAGATTCATTGGGAACACGAATTTTGATTTCCAACTTGTCAAATTCCTTGGCTAATTCTTCGCATGAAGTTAACAAATTCAATCTTTCTTTCTGGCTTAGCGCATCTTCCACAACATTTACTTTCCCTGGATGATAACTGATCGTAACATCCTAATATTTAATTAGTTCTAGCCATCGGTGTTGTCTCATGTTCAATTCCTTCTGTGTAAAGATATACTTCAGACTTTTATGATCCCTATAGATTTCGCATTTTTCACCGTAGAGATAGTGTCTCCAAAGTTTCAATGCAAATACGATCGTTGCTAATTCCAGGTCATGCGTAGGATATTTTTGTTCATGAGGTTTTAGCTGTCTCGAAGCATATGTAATGACATTACCATGTTGCATCAGTACACATCATAATCCGCGGTATGAAACATCACTGTAAATGACAAAATTCCCATGCTCTTCTGGCAATACGAGTACCGGTGCGGTTACTAACCGATTCTTCAGCTCTTGGAAACTTTCTTCATATTTGTCATCCCATACGAACTTTTCACTTTTTTGAGTTAACTTGGTCAACGGCGTTGCTATTTTCGTAAAATCTTTGACAAATCTCGTATAATATCCTGCCAATCCCAAAAAACTTCGAACATCTGTTGGTGTCTTTGGCCTTTCCCAACTCAACACAGCTTTAATCTTCACGGGATCGACTTGAATTCCTTCTCTACTGATGATGTGCCCTAGAAATTGTACTTCCTTCAACCAGAATTCATATTTCGAGAATTTCGCGTATAGTTGCTCTTTCCTCAGAATTTCCAAAGCAATCCTCAAGTGCTCAGCATGCTCTTCTTCCGTCCTTGAATAAATTAAGATGTAAGCAATGAATACAATCACGAATTTATCCAGACACCTTATGAATACCCTGTTCATCAGATCCATGAATGCTGCTGGCGCGTTGGTCAAATCGAATGCCATTACAAAAAATTCGTAATGTCCATATCTGGTATGAAATACAGTCTTGGGAATATCTTTAGCTTTAATTTTCAATTGATGATAGCCTGATCGCAAATCTATTTTCGAAAACCATGCGGCTCCTTTTAGCTGATCGAATAAATCATCGATTCTTGGTAGATGATACTTATTCTTAATAGTGAGGTTATTCAATTCCCGATAGTCAATGCATAGTCGCATGCTGTCATCTTTCTTCTTCACGAACAATACTGGTGCACCTCACGGAGATACACTAGGTCTTATGATGTCTCGGCCTAGAAGATCTTGCAGCTGCGTTGACAATTTCTTCATCTCAACTGGAGTCATTCGATATGGAGCTTTCGAAACTGGTTCTGTACCTGGCGCTAAATCAATCGTAAATTCAATTTCTCGATCTGGCGGTAACCTGGAAGCTCGTCTAGAAAGACGTCCGTAAATTCACATACAACTGGAATATCTTCTATTTTGGGACTTCCTTTCTCAGTATCTAACACGTAATCTATGTACATCTCACATCCCTGTCGAAGCAATCGTTTGGTCTGCATCGCAGTCAGAAATTTCTTTTGTTGTTTTCCCCCTTGAACATTACCGTTGCATTTTCCGCAGTTTGCAATTTGACTTTCTTGTTCGCGCAATCGATCTGAGCATTATGGCAAGCTAACCAATCCATTCCCAGAATGATGTCAAACTCCTCTAACTTAAAAGGAATCAAGTCTACGGAGAAATGATGTCCGGCTATTTCTATATCGCACGCAGGACATACTCGATCTACTGGAATTTGGTCGTCATTTGCTAATTTTATAATTAACGTCTCGCCTAACCATTGGATTTTGTAATATAACTTATCAAGAAATAAATGAACGGGTAGCTCCAGAATCAATTAATACTTTTAAATTTACGGAATTCACCAAAAGCGTACCTGCAATTACACTAGGGCTCTGTCGAAAGAAAGGATATATCGCTAGGCATTGTAAAGGACCAGCAATGGCAGCCAGTATTCCAAAAGTGTTGGCATTACCTCCTCCACCGCCGCCTAATCAACCCAGAGCAAGAACTTTCAACGGGTAGCTCCAGAATCAATTAATACTTTTGAATTTATGGAATTCACCAAAAGAGTACCTGCAATTACACTAGGGCTCTGCACTGCTTCTTTCATTGTCATGTTGAAAGTTCTTGCTCTGGGTTGATTAGGCGGCGGTGGAGGAGGTAATGCCAACACTTTTGGAATACTGGCTGCATTGCTGGTCCTTTACAATGCCTAGCAATATGCCCTTTCTTTCGACACTGGAAGCAAGTAATTTTTGTTGTTTTTCCTATTGGACATTCGTTAGAATAGTACCCTTTCTGCTTTTATTTGTAACATGTCACATCCGCTTTGATACATATGCCGGTGTGTTTTCGTCCACAAGTTTTGCAGTACGGTACCGGGACTCTGACAGTTCCCTGCTGACCGGGGGCTTGGAAACGATTACCTATTTTCTGGATACCTTGTCCTATCCATTTGAAATTCAAATTTGTCCGGGCTTGAAATCCCGGCTTCCTGCTGGATCGATCTTGGAAACTTCCCTGTCCTCTATCCTTCTGAGATCTTTCACTTTCCCCTTCAATAATCAAGGCTTTCTGGACCACGGCGGTATACGTCGTTAACTCAAAAACTGCAACTTGTCCACGGATCCATGGTCGTAACCCTTCTTGAAACCTTTGGACTCGTTTTTCTTCAGTATCAACTTGTTCTGGAATGAACCTAGCCAATTCAGTAAATTTGGCTTCATACTCTGTCACGGACATACTTCCCTGCTTCAGTTCCAAAAACTTAATCTGCATTTGATTTCTCACATAGCGAGGAAAATGTTTCTCTAAGAACAGCTCTTTAAACCTATCCCATGTAATAACATCTTCACCCTCTAAAGCCTTTTTAGATTCCCACCAATAATTTGCTTCTCCTTCCAACAAATAACTACCGAAGCTAGTCTTCAGGTCTTCACCTACTTTCACTAGCGCAAATGCTTTCTCTACTTCTTTCAACCAAGTGGTAGCCTTAATAGGATCAGTAGATCCCTCAAATTCTGGAGGTTTAGCCGACTGAAACTGTTTGAAAGTAACCATAGGTATAGCTGGTGGTATCTGGGGCTCAGGACGAGGTGGTTGTTGTAACATTTGCTGTTGAATCTACTGATGCTACTGCTGTATCTGTTGTTGCATCATTACCATCTGTTGTTACATCAGATGGAACATTTAGTTCATGGTATCATTGGTCTGTTCTTCAGAATTGCTGTTAGAAGTCTCAGTCCTAGTCTTTCTCTTTGGTGCCATTTGCTGATAATAAAACAAGTGATGTTTCTTTAACAGTTTATTTAATAATTGACAGTAGGTAAGAAAACAATTTATCCTGTATTAACAAAATTTAGATAATAGTTTGAAGAAAGAAAACAGTTTGCTTAATATAAAAACAGAAAATGTAAACAGTTAAATGAAATGTTTGTCTTCTTTTTTTTTTCTTTTTTTCGACAGAATTTAAAGTATGAAAAACTGTAAAACAATAAAGTAAAAGTAAATGTTGTAAAACTGTAAAGACTGAAATTTAAATAAAAGAAATTTGAAAATTTTCATTTTATATATGACACCAGCCTCAGGTGTAAGTGCTTGGTACAAAAAGTCTCGCTCTGCTGGTCATCACTGCTACCAGTCAAACTGCTACTACAAGTCAAGCTACTACTACACACATACACACTACTCACTATGTCATACTAGGTTGCATCTATATAAATCTGTCCTCTGAAGTCAATATCTTAGAACCCCGGCGGAATACGCCTCAGCTCATCCCTAAGTATCTGAACCAAAGTCTGCGCCAAACGAAATATCCTGTAGAACTCCGCAAAAGAAGGCGGTCCCTCATGGGTCAAATCATCCAGCTCCCATGTAGCACTCATCAAAACAGACTGTAATCTCTGCCTCATCATGTAATCTGGCAGTAAGGCGGCTAACGGTCCTCGGTCTCTCTGATCAAATAAATGCATAATCTCCATGCACTGAGCTCTCTAATACTCCACATCATCTCTCATAACCCTGTACTCATGGTATGATACCATATGAGGTTGTGCAACCTGACCCACTGACTCCTGTGACGGAACCCTCGGTATCCCTGGACCCTGCTGTGGTAACCCCAACTGTAAATCCACATCATGCTCGCCCATCCCCTCAACTGGGATCATCTGGAATATGTCGGGCTCTGGGGCATGTACTGGTATAGGAGGTAACACTGATGGTGGTGGAAGCTCCGGCTTAATCCCAGGTATAAACTGATGCTCTACCGGAAGTAGAATCATCGGCTCAAAGAACTCCAATGGGTCAAACATCTCTATAAGGTAATGGACTATCCCCTGTACTGGAGGTACTGGCTCCTGTGGCAATGGTGGTGGAGGTGGAAGAGGAGGAAACATGAACTCAGATACTGGTGGCACAACTGGTGCGACTGGCCCGGTGACTGTCCTCTCAGAAAAAGCCGAATAACCTGACGATGCTATCTGATAATATACCAAAGAAAGAAGAAAGGTCACTAAATCATTCCTAGAACTAATACCTTCCTATCCTAATCTTATCTAAGTCCTAACACTATTCTTCCTATTTGACTATTCATATCCTATATGATCTCCCTATCTTATCTTAACCCTAATGTTCTTGTTTTCAGGGACCAAACCTATAGCTCTGATGCCAAACTTGTAACGCCCTCCAGACCCGGGGTATAAGCCTGAGGGTTACTAGCTAAACACCAAACCTGTACAATCTTATTAAAAAATAATAAAGAAATAAATCTAAACCCCTTTAACACTAACCATGATCTTTTTAGTTTGAAGTGTGAAAACAAGAACCACTAACTACTTTATTACAAACCAAATTTAAATTCTTACCAACTCCCTTTATTACAAACCATTGTCTAACCATTTTAAACTAAGTTCATCTTTTATTCAAACACGCACACTAACTATCTACACTCCACCTGTTCGGGAAACTCAAAGCTTTCTTCCTGGATTGGGATCAACACCTTGGGTATGAGAGGATCCCGATGCTTGACCCGCTTCTTTACCACTCGAGTCCTGATGGGTTTCATATTCCTTCTTAACTGAAAACAATAAGATGAATAACAACAAAAAGGGTGAGCCAAAAATTGCTCAACAAGTCCGTAAAATATAAACAGTGTTTAAGCAATTTAAGTGAAACGGTAACTTGGGTATATCCCCAAAGATATAGCCTCACGAGAATAGAAAGAAGACCATTACTGGCGAGTACAAACGAACTAAACTGAACACAAGTTCGCATCTATACCCTGCTGATCAGCCAGGATACAGTGCAGATTTATATCCCACTATATAGATCCTGTCGGGCACCCAGGCACTACGGCCCATCTCAAGGATCCGGTTATATCCCGGTCCTTAGGGTTAAGTAAACTTAATCCCCAAAAGTATCATTATCCAGTCCATGGAATAGCAACCGGAATAATCGGTATGCTTTGATATATTCTAATCACCAGAATACATCAATATTTGTGAGTAACAATAGGGATATGAACAATGAATTCAAATGAAAAGGAGAAATCAAGAATCGAAATAAAATACGAACAAGAGAATAAAAAGAGTGCAAGTATGAACAATTCGAAATAAATTTTGTTGATCATTCATATTGCCTTGATAAGTCATATCAGGCAATCCTTTTAGTTCCCTACTTTGAACTTCTGATATGACCATCTTGAATAGTCTTTCTCCACATCAGGACTTGTTCAATTCTTTTAGTTGATCAATGAACTTTCATTCATAGATTATGATCTTCTTGTTTGGCTCAGAGCTACTTATACTTTATTTCAATTATCCAAGGAATTCTTAATAAATTGCCTCAATTTATCACCGAATATTCATAATGAATATCTTCATTTGATTCTTCTTTCATACTTACTCTTCTCAGTCGAGATTGTAAATATTTAACAAATTGTTAAAAACATGGATGATCTAATATCCATAGATTCCTCGAGAATTCTTTTCTTTTAATCAGAATGAAATTGTATATTAAACTTTGAAATCATAGTAAGGGTGTCAATTTGATATTGGTATTCGGAATTCAATTATATTTAAGAATATGATAAAGTATGTGAATAAGGGCACCTCTGAGTGTACCATTTTACGAGCAAAAAATATTTGATGAGAGGCTATCGATTGTTCCGATGCCAATACCACTAGATTCAGAGTTATAATTGCCTTTCTCGGCCCAAATTTAAAAATTCTTTATTTTGAAATCGTCATCCAGATAGCCACAAATTCTTTAGTGGTTACGATATTGAGATTTTCTTTTTTGAACAAACTGAAATATGCTTAGTTGTATATGTTCTTATGAACGACTCGTTAATGTCCTAACTAGTCAAAATTTTAATTAATACGATGAAAGCCTAGCTAATCGTTCTAGCTAGTTGCTATGGGCCAAACCGATTGAGCTGGCCATTTTCAAAGCCGGTTGATAATATTGCTTGATATGGACTGGTTATTATTTTTCTAGTTCCACTTCCGATCAAATTTTGTTTTACATGATGCATTATATATGCAAGATTAATTGTTGATGAAATTTTTAAAGAATGATTTAATTGAGATCTAACTAGGTCCCCACTCAAAAGAGAATTCATATTCAGTTTTATGAAATATTTTGTTCATGAAATGTTCTATTCTTTCGTTTATATACGAATATCCATTTAAAATCATAAAATGATTGAAGAACAATATACTTCCTTATTTATTAATTATTGGATAGAATTCCTTCTTTCAAAATAACATCTCTTTGAAACCATAGTGGTTAACCTTTTGTTGAGGATGTTATTCGAAATTTCTTTCATTACTCGAAAAGAAAAGTATTCTTTCATTGGGGAAATATTACAAGTATTGTTCATTGGGTATACCAACGTGATTAGTGAGGTACGCTTCTGTGAAACACTATCGAGATAAGTACTAATGAATTCGGGAAAGACCGAGCATGTATGAATTCGAGGAATATGATTTTGTGTGATGTATAATGATATGTCTATGCGATTTAAGGACCGTGACATAAGGTATTCTAATAATAATCTAGAATAATCACGATAAGGTTCGCACTGGAAGGGACAAACAGTTTAACTTATGAGGAAAAATTTGAATTTTTTTTACTTGCATTGAACACGAGGTAGAGGCTATAGTCAAATTGATCAAGATTTATGATTGAGAAATCTATTATCATCAAGGAAAGGCCAGTGTGGTGGCCGACACTTTAAGGAGGAAAAGATAGATTGAGGATAACAAATTTTAGGACAACTGATGAGGAGGATTGCACGAATGAATTTGAAGTAAGACAATGGGAAGAGTACCCTTTATTACGTAATGGGAAGGATTAAAGACAACTAGAAAATTAAGAGGATACTAGTCATGACCAAATATGCAAAGGGATGTCATTGAGTAGGTAAGTAAGTACTCGATATTGTTGAAAATGAAAATAGAAAGGCGAGGATTAAATATATTTTTTTTACGATTGCGACTTGTAAATGACCCAAATGGGAGTAAGAGTTTATTATAATAAATTCTGGAGGAGGATTATCAAGAACCAAGTAAGCCATCATGTTATTTTAGGATTTTGAGTAATGGGTTAAATAAGACCGCTTATTCTGTTACGCAAATGATAGATCTCCGCTCTATAAAATTGTTATGAACGCGGAAGAGATAATTGGCGATAGAGAGACCCCGTGATATCGCGCCACACAAGGACCCAAGAATTAATTTCACAACCGGATTATTCCCCAAGATATTTCGCGAGAAAGGACGAACAGAGGCACGACTTAGAGCTCTAAAAATCGACAAGTAAAATGGGAGGACTATCCAGACCATGAAGATACGTCTATCGGCTTGCCTTTTATTTGTAACGGTTAGGAGAATCGCCTATTGTTGATAGAAAATTCGTACAGATATACTTACCACGCGAGCATACGAAAAATAGCCGTCGATATCCCTTATGATGGACAACATAGAAGAATGAAGGATGTCATTGTTAGAGCTGACAGAAGGCAAAGAAGATCGTACATGCCCTTTAAAAGGCCACTAGTAGCAATTCCCAATAAACGCGAATAGGTCTAATACGCTAACGAGAATAATGAATACGACCCGAAAGGTATCATAGTACTATAAATATTCTACAAGGAATGATTAAAGAAGTCTAACTGATAGCGGAAGCTGAGCGTTCCATGATTCTAAAGCGTATTAATCAATTGTGTATGAAATGATGTTTCCTTCAAGATGGTAACAGGACTCGACGTGCCTTACGTTAGTACGGGAAGAAATGTTAAATCGGGCGCTAAGCATGTAGAGGAGACGAGCATATAAAAATGCAATGAGAACTTCTTACATAAAATAATCGACAGAGATGATGCGCCGAAATGAGCAAATGTTAAGGAACGAAACTCTAGCACTAGTAAGAGTGATGGAGGGGGAAACAAATAAGTTGAAGGAGCATTCTAAACACTAGAAGATGCGCTAGTAGTCCATATTATAGATTTTTAAGGAAGATGAAGTAACCAATTGATGTTAATCGAATTATCGGCAATAGTGAGTTATCATGCGGGCATTGGAACAGCTACAAAGCGTTGTACTGAAGAAAGAATCATTCTTCCTTAGGTTGGGAAGAAGTTGGTAAGCAGATGATACTTGGACCATAGTTAAGTCAACAGACCAAAGAAATTCCTAGAACTTATCAGAACTTGGCTAGTGGCAGCCCAGGATAAACAAATAATGATATTCGGATCAAAACTATAAAGTCAGAAAGTATGAAATAACGGACCAAATATTGTTAAAAGTGCCTCCCGGGGAGGGATTGATGAGATTCTAAAGGGAAAGAAATGTTGAACCCAAGGTTTATTGACGTACGAGTGGAAATTTTATGAAGATATCCAATACTACGAAGTCAATGTGAGAACTCGAGGTGGTCATATGAGAAGCGTATCCTCGCCTATTTCTAAACAGATTCCGGGACGGAATCCTTTTAAGGGGGAAGACTGTAAAAACCCAAATTTTTGACATCGGTAAAAGACCTTTATGAATAGTAACCTTGCGGTCTAATAAAAACTTTTGCGACCACACCATATACGAGTTTTTAATTTAAGATTTCGAGTTGATATTGTGATTATACGTGCCAAATGAGTGTATGTAAACGTTAATAGTTTTCGAAGAAAACGAACTTTGAAAAACGACCGTATCTATGAACCATCAAGGATTACGAGAATCACAATATAATTAAAAATTTAAAATCCTAAAAATTTAAATTCAGGTACGATACTTCAAAGTGTAAAGGATGTACAAGAAATGATTTAATTAATTACGAAACGAATAAGCGACCAAGAAAATACGTAAGCGAACGAATAAATAAACCAAGGCCATGTAAATTCCATGAAAATATAATGCAAATAAATTAGCAATAAATTAATAAAGCTAGCTAATTAAATTAAAAGCTAGTACAAAACAACTTTCCCTATAATAAAGATTCTTGTTTTTTTAATCATGATATAGCTTGACAATTGGTGTGCAAGCTAGGCCTAGAATTGGAAAAATAAAGGCTTGTTCAATACACCTTAGAAATAGACAATATGCATACAATTTCCACCACATTTCCAAGAAGCAAGCCAAGCAATTATCTCTCTCTTCAAAAACACAATGCTGATTTTCAAGAACAACATGGAGAGAAAAATTCATATCTCATGTTAAATCACCAAATTTTTACCAAACCTCTTTAATATCATGGGTAAGTCACGCACCAAATTTCATGTACATCAATGAAGTTTTCAATTTTATACAAATGTTTGAAGATGATGGTGAATAGTAACTCCGAAAATCACTAACTTATTTTCTTGATTTTTCATGAAAGTTTAAGGCTCCTAAAGCTAGACCAAGGCTTCATCAAGGATCTTAGGACTTTATTAAGTATTCAAAAGCTTCAAGAAAGGTATAAACATTTATCCAAACTTTGTTTAAGTTTTAAGTTTCAAGAAAAGTAAGGATCTTGGATATAAGTATGGTTTTGATAATTGATTTGATATTATCTTGATGTTTAGTTAATTAGTTTTAAGGTTGATGATTTTTTCCTCAAGAACATGATGTTATTGAGAGGAGTTAGTGTTGAAATGATGATTTGATGATTGCTGATGGTGGTATAATGATTTAAGACGTAAACGAAACTCGGATCGTAATCGTAACCTCGTTAAAATGAACAAATCGCAACTTAAGTTTCTGCAGAAGTTCTCGAATGTATAAACTGTAGTTTGTTAATAATTATCACTTTTTATTATATAAAATGTTATAAGGATCGTTTAGGCGCTTGCATCGCTTGATTCCGATTTACGGATCAAAAGTTATGACCGTTTTAGTAAAAGGGATTTACGTGACAAAACCGCTACAAATTATGAACTTTGTAAATATAAATTATCGACTTAAAAATATTTAAAAATCATGAAATTTTTACAGAGAGTAAGAAATAGAGTTTATTAACTTCCATAAAAAGTTCAAGTAAAAATCTTAATATTTTAATTTTATAAAAATGTCGGAGCCAAGGTCGCGTAGAGTTAGAACGTCAAAAACAACCCCTGTTAGGAAACTTCCACTTCGGGATTTTCACCCCTGTTACCAGAAAATGTGTTCAAAAATTTTTCTAAATCGCGCACATGAAAACGGTGAGTCAATTGAGTTAACGGTTTGAAAGATATCAATGTTTTAGTGAAAGCAGTTTGAATAGTAAAACTTTGTAGTTGATCGAACTTTTGAAATACGTTTCACCTAAATAAATTCATTCTATCAAAATAAAACTTTTATGATAAATAGTGAAAGAACTAAAGAAGCTCCTCGAGGTGGTTTCGTATTAAAATATTAATTTTACGATTTATTACAAATGTTAGAGTGCGAGTCACGTAATAGTAACATTCGTTAAAGTCAACTCTAGAAGACCACTTTGACCGTCCGTTTCGACCAAGGATGGTTACTTATTTCGAGTTGGTCGAATATTGAAAATTATGAAGTATTGAACTCATTATAAATATAAGTCGGTAATGGGATTAGGAATACTAATTAAGATTATGATTTTTGTTGATTAGAAAACCCGAAACGAGAGCAAGTCAGAAAACGTATATTGGACTCCATGCAAGTTTTAAACCCTACCTCTTTAAAACTGTTGTGTTGTGTTTGTTTTTCAAATAATTGTGATATATACATGAGTTGTATTGATATTTTATGAATTTTGATATATAATATCGTACAATATATAAATGATTTTGGTATATGAAGATTAGCGAATTTTAATCGATAACGCTAGAGAGTAGCATTGTATATATGAAGAGTATATTTTTGACCGAGGATCGGTCAGTATAATTTGATGAAAACCCGGAAGTATTTCGGAGGTGCTTTATTTAAGAATATTAACGCTATAGTAGAGCGTGATGTATAAGTTGTAAGACCGAGAGTCGGTCAGTTTTGTTTTTATAAAATATAAACCCGGGAATCATCCCGGAGATGTTTTGGACGATTAAAAGTCCGTAGTTATTTTATTCCAAGGGACTCCACGTCCATTTGCGAAACATTAAATACCTCGAACTTTCATTAAAGCAATTTCCAAAAATCGTATTCCCTCAACAACATTTAATTACTCGGATAATGAATATTATTTCATTTATTCATTTAATAAATGAGAATTATTCTCCAATAGTTATTTATTTCAAACTCAATTAATTATTAAAGATTAATTTAATTATCTAAACAAAAATTAGTTGATGGATACAACTTTAAATATATTCTTTTAAAATATAATTATTTGAGGTTTAACTATTTAATAATAATTATTATTAATTATTTATTAAATGATTTATATGACTTAAAAATCATAAAACCTGATTTAAAATATTTTTTGTATTTCAGAAAATCATTCAAATAATTCCAGATCGTCGAAGAATATTATCTCGACGTATTTTAAATATTTTGAATATAGTTTCAAAAGAAACTCCCCCTCATTTATTTATTTGTTGACAACGGCCAACTCACATCCTTAGTACTTCCTCTGAAAATTCTCGGAAGTACATATATATACATATGAGACGAGCTGTACCTATCAACAAGCAAAACTCTTGGGGAACTTCGATATAGTTCGATGGTTCCAAGTATATAATAGGATTTCCTAAAGGATAAAGGAGGGGTAGGATCCAAGTACTTCGTGTATTCGGTAGACTGCCAGTACAGTAGGAGACGGTACTATATGTACCTAAGGACCTGCGAAGTGTGTGTATATCCGAAATGAGGACACATAGCCCGTATGCGGCAAGGGTGATAACCGGAATACGAAGGTGTCGTCCTTCTACTAGTAGAAAAGGTTACTGATTGTCCGTAGTACGACTGATCATCGTATGCGGTAGCTCCAAGTGAATGTCCTATTCTTCCAATTGGAATTGTGATGCAATACCGTAACCCAAGCTTAGGTGCTGGGTTTCCCATTAAGGTATTCGCAGGATAATAAATCCACTAAAGAATTGTTTTCGAAAGAAGGTGTGTATCACCGAGGTTTTTGAATAAATATATTTATCATATATGGTATTATACTTGAATTTCTCATACAATCTTTTCATACTGTACATCATTATGGATGAGCATTATTGCTCACTCTTGCTTTTTTTTAAATGTCACAACACAACAGATAACCAATATACCGGAGTGGGACTTAGTCGCTTGCAGTCATAGAGAGAATCCCTAGCAGCTTTGTCTCAGGTGGGCCAGAGTATTAGATAGGTATAAGATATCAGATGTAATTATTGTAACTTCATGTAGAGGTTACAAATAATTGTTTGAGATCATGTAAAGTAAATTTGAGTTTTAATAATAGATGATACTTGTTGTACGTCATTTCTAAGGCTATAACTTGTGAGTGTATGAGATTGGGGGTCTATGATATGAAATTATTGGATTATTGAGTTAATGCAGCTTACACATGATTGAAGGATTGCGTGACGACCCAGATTCCTGACCCCGAATTTGGGGGCGTTATAAATGCTGAAAAGTGTTTGTCTTCTTAATTATTGTTTAAAAGTGGATAAATTATTGAACAAAGTCACACAACAATTTACTACAAGAGCCATGCATTCTTTGTTGCTAATTCCGCACATTAATCCACTTTCCACTCCAATTTTTCAATAATTATCCTCTATCAGAAGTCTAATTCACTAAGCTTCCTTCTCTGAGTGTGTTACATAAACTAAGTTTCGCAAACTTATATTTTAATATAGAACCTCTGTGACACATATCATCATACAGACAGCCTCACTCTTCACATCTAACAAACATTTTTCGTCAACATCTACAAACATCATGTCATTCTATGAGATTTCACCCTTCTTTATCCAAACAACCATTATTCATGGCAACACTTTTGGAACCAATAACTACTTGGCTCCGCTTTCACATCTGCTGTTTCCTCAACCTTTTCATGATATACAGGATTTCTTACTTCAATGTCCAATTGGATATGCTCCCACAAATCCTACTAAGGTATCTTATAGGGTTGTAATTGAAAGGAATATGTCCTAAGTCCAATCATGTATTAGGATTTAGGAATAAATTCCTGTGTAATCTGTTTTGATTTCATTGATATTAATAAAAGACTTATTTTGTTTTAATTACGGGCTCTATCTATTTAAGTGTTTAAATAAGATATACCATAGTTTAGAGTAAAGCTTTTATGGATTATGATGAGATCATAATAGTGAGACCTAAAAGATGATAACTCTAAACTTAAATAGTTCCTGGTCATAGGATTACTAACTGGTAATTAATAATCCACAAAGATCGGTACATACTATGCTTGCTTCATTATGAAGGATGTCTGTTCTCATAGACATTTGTGTGGTGACACTATAGCTAGTATGTAGGTGCTTATTATAGAATAAGTTCACTGAACGTGACTCGCACAGCTGAACAACTGATGGAGTTCACTCACGTGTCAGCAGTTATTCACATAGTGATAGTTGTACAAGTATCCTTAGACTTGAGGTCATCATAGTCATCTTGTGTACACTGAACTATGTTTTGGTTTAGTTCTTGGTCTCCAAGGACAATTATTAGGGCTCTACTGGGTATAGGAATTTGTACACGAAGATAGTGTATGATCAATAAAGGATCTACCCCTTCCAGTGAAGGAAGCGAATGTTCAAGGCTGATCCACTTATGCTAGTTCAGGAATCTCTGGCCAGAGTGAATGAAATTAGAAAGGAGTTTCTAATTTGCATAGAACTAAGCATAGTAAATGGTAAGCAAGTGATTAAATTAGATAGGCTTGACACGAGATCCATGCCTTGTATTTAATCGGGACATTGTAGGGTAGAAGGAGTTTATTGTACGGTAACTATTCACTGAATAGGTTCTTGGTATTCTAAGCAGTGAATTCATATTATCCGGATAGTCGCGATATGCTGAGAAGTATCCCTCACGATGTAGAATACATGTGATTAATTAATTAATCATATTTAATAAATTAGAGAATTTATATAAATAATGATAAACTAGTATTATTATTATTTATTTCTACTACCGGCTTAATATTGAACCTACAGGGTCACACCATAAAAAGAGAATGATTTAACGGTGGAGGAATTAATTAATAATGGCTAATAATTACTCCCTCTGTCCCTCCCATTTGTTTACACTTTCCTTTTTTGGATGTCTCATCCAATTGTTTACATTTCAAAATTTTCCAAAAATAGTAAGGTTTTTATAATTTTTAAAATAACTACATCCACTACTTCTCTCCACTATACCCACTTTATATATATAATATTAATCGGTCCCACTATTTTACTCACTTTTTTAACTTTCCTCCACTATTTTATCATTTTTCTTAAACTCCGCGCCCCACCCAAATGTAAACATTTGGGAGGGACGGAGGGAGTATTTATTTGTGAAATAAATAATTAATTGGCAAATTTAATAATTGATTAAATGAGATTTAATTGATTATAAATTAATTAAGAAAAGTTCTTAATATTATTAATTAAGGATTTAATTTTTGGAAATTAAATCAAGAGAGAGAATTATTTCTAAAGTGTTTAGAAAAGGGATTAATAATTAAAAGGTGTTTTAATTATTAATGAGAATAATAAATGGGATAATAATAATAATATTTATGGGAAAATTTCAGCTGAAAATTTTGCCTATAAATATACTATTATAAACCCTATTTTCATTCGAACCCCAAAACCCAAAAGTTTTAGAAAGCCAAATTCTCTCCACCTCCTCCTCCTCCTTAACGTCGTTTTCTTGGTGGATACCGGTGGAGTGCTTCACGTTTGAGGAGCAGCTGCTAAGGATCTCCGATCGTTGCTTTTGGATCGCATATTAAAGGTTAGTAATCGATCCCCTCATTTTTACCACGATTTATATGCTTTTATTTGGATTTTATGTGTGTAAAAGTGTTTTGCCATGCCCCCGCTGCGATTAAAATCCAACATTGGTATCAGAGTATAGGTTGTATGCATATAGATCTGTGGTAAATATTTCAGAATTTTATATGCTTGTATAAATTAATTATGATTTTTACAAGTTAAATCATGGATTAATTTTGTCTGATGAGAAATCGTTTCTCAGAATAATTTTGAATATTGATCTGGGTTCTACAAGTATTGTAGATCGTCTCGGTATTTTTTTCATAATTTTAGGATGTATAGATTTTTTATTATGAATTTTTGAAGTTCTTGTAATTAAAATTCGTAATTAAATAATTATATATATATGAATTGTATGTATGTATATATCTGTATCTGCTGTTACTGCTGTGGTGTGATGGTAGCACAGACAAAGAAACAGAGAAGGTACGGCGGCACGGAAATCCGTGCGAGGAAAAAGACGGCGGCTGCTGCAAGAAAGAAAAAAAAAACGGGGTGTCGCGCATTCCGGGAATGCGTTACACCCTGTGGCGCATTCAGGGAATGCGTTACAGGGCTTGTAACGCGTTCTTGTAATGCGTTACAGCCCGACTGTCCACATTAAAATTGATTTTCTGGGAGTTTCGTAACTCCGTTTTAGGCGTGCAATATACCGTTGGATTCGTTTTTCCGAGACGGTTCTAATGGAGTTATCAATTTTAGTTTATATAAAAGTTTTGAACTGTTTATATTTCCAAAAGTGTTTTAAAGCTGTTTTTTAACTGTTTTAACTACTTTTAAATGCTTCATGTGATACATAGAGATGTATAATGCTTAGACTAATATGCTAGATGATGTAACATGCCTACCTTGATGTTTATTCATGTTAATATATGTGATATATGCTTAGTTTATCATGCGATGATAGATTTAGGTGAACTTAAATGAACATAAGGCGTTTGTTAGACAACCTAGTATAGTGAAATTGTTTCATAACCTTAATAATAATATTATGAATACAATCATGAGATTCTTGTGTTTATGAAACACGTAATTGAATATGAATTTTTGATATGAGAGAAAGGATGATTCTGTCAACAACAGATTTCTATCTGTAAGAAAGGGTTATTAAGTGACGCCTCTTGACAATGCTCCACCCGATCTGTGAATCATCTGATTATTGATTATTGATTTGAAATATTTAATTTAAAAGGAAGAATCTCTTTATAATATGATTATGATTGTAACGTACTATAATCCCTCTAAAATTAAATAATATCAAGTAGTAATTGGCCAATAACACAACGGGCTTGTGTTGATTAGGGAATAACATTAGATGTAATTGACAAGAGTTGTCTTCCTATTGAACATTATATGGCGTTTCGTGCCACAGCCGGGGTTGTGTAATGGAATGTAGGATCCTTATTCCCACTAGCATTATGAATGCTTAATTTTTCACGTAGGGGTTTGAATAAATTAGGTAAACTAGTTAAAATGAAATCGAATATTTGCTAAGTGTTGTTATGTGTTTATCATTTACAGATTTACAATATACATTATGTCTTCTGCACTATCACTCAGGAGCATACTGGATGCTCACAAATTGACTGGTCCTAATTATGCTGACTGGCTTCGAAACTTGAGAATTGTTCTCAGGATTGAGAAGCTGGAATACGTGATTGACTCACCTAAGCCTACTGAACCTGCTAGTGATGCACATAATGATGAACATGTTATGTATCATAAGTGGGTAGATGATGCAAATGTTGTTCAATGCATCATGCTAGCTTCCATGAACATTGAGCTACAAAAGCAACATGAGCATATGGATGCTCACACTATCCTCATGCATCTACAAGAGTTGTATGATGTGGCAGGGAGGACAACTCGATATGAGATATCGAAGGAGTTGTTCGGTTGTAGGATGTCTGAGGGATCATCTGTGAATGACCATGTACTTAAGATGATCAATTTGATTGAACGTCTTGGACAACTTGGTTTTGCCATGGATGGGGAGCTGAGCCAAGACTTGGTCTTGCAATCGCTTCCGAGTTCGTTCTCGCAGTTTGTTGTGAACTTTCACATGAATAAGTTGGATGTCAGCCTGCCTGAACTCCACAACATGTTGAAGACTGCGGAATCAAATTTTCCCCCTAAGAAGAGTTCTGTTCTTCTAATTGGTGAAGGTTCCAATCCTAAGAAAAGGAAGAGGAACTCTTCCAAGAAGAAGAAAGTAGGTGAGAAAACGCCGGTTTCACCAAAAGCTGAAGACCCCAAGAGCAAAGTTGTTTGCTTTCACTGTAACAAGGTGGGGCACTGGAAGATGAACTGCAAGGTTTACCTTGCAGAATTGAAGAAGAAGAAGGGTAGTGAGACTACCGCTTCTGATTCAGGTATGTTCATGATAGAAGTGAATATGTCATTAAATCAAATTTCTACTTGGGTATTAGATACCGCCTGTGGTTCTCATATCTGCAATTTGTTGCAGGGACCAAGGAGAAGTAGGACTCTTGAGGAAGAGGAGGTGATTCTACTGATGGGAAATGGAGCAAGAGTTGCTGCTGAAGATGTAGAATCATTTCATTTACATATGCCTATGGGCAAGACTATTGTTTTAAATAATTGTTATTTTGTTCCCTCGATTATGAGGAATATTATTCCCATGTTAGACTTGGCTGGATTTTCATTTATTATTGAGAATAATGAATGTTCTATTCTTAGAGATAATATTCTTTATGGACGTGGTACTTTAAATAATGGTCTGTATAAATATGACATAATTTACTTCAGATTGAACAAACTAATAAAAGAAAAGGGATGATGAAAATCTCACTTCATAGTGGCACTGCAGTCTCCATTTAGTAGACATGGAGAGAGGACTGCAAATTTGCTAGGAATGGTACACACAGATGTATGTGGACCAATGTCTAAGCAAGCCATGGGTGGATTTTCATACTTCATTACTTTCATAGATGATAGATCTAGATTCGGATATGTGTTTGATGAAACACAAGTCTGAAGCCTTTGAAAAGTTCAAAGAGTATAAGTATGAAGTGGAGAAACAAACCAAACATAGTATTATAATTCTTCAATTAGATCGAGGTGGTGAATACTTTAATGGAGTGTTTCTAGATTATATCAAAGTAAATGGTATAGTCTCCCAGTGGACTCCTCCAGATTGGTATCTGAAAGGAGAAATCGAACTTTGTTAGACATAGTTCGGTCCATGATGAGTTATGCAAATCTTCCAGTATTCCTATGGGGTTATGCATTGGAAACCTCAGCATATTTACTGAATAAGGTGCCTTCCAAATCTGTTCCTCAAACTCCGTATGAGATATGGAAAGAAAGGAAACCGAGTCTTAAACACGTTAAGATTTGGGGATGTCCAGCTTATGTCAAGTAAGTTGACCCAGATAAGCTGGAATCTCGATCCGTAAAATGTAGTTTTGTGGGATATCCTAAAGAGACTTTAGGGTATTACTTTACACCAATCATCGGGTGTTTGTCTCCAGACGTGCTACCTTCTTGGAAAAAGAGTTTATCCTTGAAGGAAACACTGGGAGCAAAATTGAACTTGATGAAGTTCAAGAAGCACAAACTACTACGGATCAAGTGGAAACACCTGTTCTGACTGAACAACCTTTTGTGGAACAGCCCATTCATAGAACAGGGAGAGTGTCTCGCCAATCTGAGAGGTAATATGGCCTTGTCATTGAGAATGACAATGAGTTGTCGATCATTGATGATGACGACCCTGTGACCTATAATGAGGCTATGAGTAGTGTTGACTCAGAGAAATGGCAAAGTGCCATGAAATCCGGAATGGAATCTATGTATACGGTATACGTAAGAATGATTAGAGCAGATGGCCAGGTGGAGACCTTTAAGGCCAGGCTTTTGGCAAAAGGATTCAAACAAAGGCAATGGATTGACTTTGATGAAACCTTTTACCTGTAGCCCTATTAAAATCAGTTCGGATTTTGCTTGCGATTGCTGCTTACTACGACTATGAGATCTGGCACATAGCCAGATGGTTTTCTTTCCAAGGGAAATGAAAACCTAGTGTGTAAGCTGCTGTGAACCATATGTGGTTTAAAGCAAGCTTCTCAAAAGATGGAACATTCGTTTTGATGAGACAATCAAATAGTTTGATTTTATCAAAAACGTAGATGAACCATGCGTCTACAAAAGAGTTAGTGGGAGCGCGGTAACATTTCTTGTATTATATTGAAATAGAGTTGACACACATAACAACATAGCAGACCCACTCACAAAGCTACTTTTTGAAAGTCACTTTGATCGTTATAAAGACTAGATGGGTATTAGATACCAGAGTGATTGGCTTTAGTACAAGTGGGAGATTGAAAGGAATATGTCATAAGTTCAATCATGTATTAGGATTTAGGAATAACTTCCTGTGTAATCTGTTTTGATTTCATTGATATTAATAAAAGACTTGTTTTGTTTTTATTACGGGCTCTATCTATTTAAGTGTTTAAATAAGATATACCATAGTTTAGAGTAAAGCTTTTATGGATTATGATGAGATCACAATAGTGAGACCTAAAAGATGATAACTCTAAACTTAAATAGTTCCTGGTCATAGGATTACTAAATGGTAATTAATAATCCGCAAAGATCGATACATACTATGCTTGCTTCATTATGAAGGATGTCTATTCTCATAGACATTTGTGTGGTGACACTATAGCTAGTATGTAGGTGCTTATTATAGAATAAGTTCACTGAACATGACTCGCACAGCTGAACAACTGATGGAGTTCACTCACGTGTCAGCAGTTGTTCACATAGTGATAGTTGTACAAGTATCCTTAGACTTGAGGTCATCATAGTCATCTTGTGTACACTGAACTATGCTTTGGTTTAGTTCTTAGTCTCCAGGGACAATTATTAGGGCTCTACTGGGTATAGGAATTTGTACACGAAGATAGTGTATGATCAATAAAGGATCTACCCCTTCCAGTGAAGGAAGCGAATGTTCAAGGCTGATCCACTTATGCTAGTTCAGGAATCTCTGGCCAGAGTGAATGAAATTAGAAAGGAGTTTCTAATTTGCATAGAACTAAGCATAGTAAATGGTAAGCAAGTGATTAAATTAGATAGGCTTGACACGAGATCCATGCCTTGTATTTAATCGGGACATTGTAGGGTAGAAGGAGTTTATTGTACGGTAACTATTCATTGAATAGGTTCTTGGTATTCTAAGCAGTGAATTCATATTATCTGGATAGTCGCGATATGCTGAGAAGTATCCCTCACGATGTAGAATAAATGTGATTAATTAATTAATCATATTTAATAAATTAGAGAATTTATATAAATAATGATAAAATAGTTTTATTATTATTTATTTCTACTACCGGCTTAATATTGAACCTACAGGGTCACACCATAAAAAGAGAATGATTTAACGGTGGAGGAATTAATTAATAATGGCTAATAATTATTTATTTGTGAAATAAATAATTAATTGGCAAATTTAATAATTGATTAAATGAGATTTAATTGATTATAAATTAATTAAGAAAAGTTCTTAATATTATTAATTAAGGATTTAATTTTTGGAAATTAAATCAAGAGAGAAAATTATTTCTAAAGTGTTTAGAAAAAGGATTAATAATTAAAAGGTGTTTTAATTATTAATGAGAATAATAAATGGGATAATAATAATAATAATATTTTGGGAAAATTTCAGCTGAAAATTTTGCCTATAAATATACTATTATAAACCCTATTTTCATTCGAACCCCAAAACCCAAAAGTTTTAGAAAACCAAATTCTTTCCACCTCCTCCTCCTTAATGTCGTTTTCTTGGTGGATACCGGTGGAGTGCTTCACGTTTGAGGAGCAGCTGCTAAGGATCTCTGATCGTTGCTTTTGGATCGCATATTAAAGGTTAGTAATCGATCCCCTCATTTTTACCACGATTTATATGCTTTTATTTGGATTTTATGTGTGTAAAAGTGTTTTGTCATGCCCCCGCTACGATTAAAATCCAACAGTAATGCAGGTATGGGATACAACTCTAATTAATAAAACAAATACTACTATCTCTTTTGAATATAAGGCACGCATGTATGAGGTTGATGCTGATGTTCCAGTTCAAGCATTGAGGTTGCCTACTTGTGATGGTGCTCCTGATAATTATGCAACTGATCAGCTGTTTGATATGCTCAGAACTCTGAACTACAAATGTGACATTACAACAATTGGAAAATTGACGAGGAAAAAATTAAAGAGAGAATGAAGTTTCTTCTTTGATTGTATTAGTAGATGTTTCTTATACAAGATAACAAATTTTGATGCTCTTCCATCTACTTCTCTGAAAATTGGGTACTCTCTTCTCTATTCTGGTAATTTTGACTATGGTAACACCATTCTTCAATTCATAATTACTAGGAGAACAGAAGCATCAGGAGTAATAGGGTATACTAGATTTCTTCAACTGATTTTTAATTTTCTTTGTCCTAATGTTGAATTTGATAATGATGAATTGCATCCTATATTTCAAATCTCTGAGAAGGCTATCACTGATCATATTAAAAGAGATGAACATAATAAGTTTTCAGGACCTCCTTTCCTGCCTAGGAGGTCAGGCAATTTCTACTGAGAAATAGACCTACTCCTTCACAAGTGCCTGCAAATCCTGATGCTGGCACCTCTGTAACATTTTCTGATGCTGTGGAACAAGACACTACCCATTTTGTTTCTAACCAAAGAATTCCTTCTCCTAAATAGAAATCCAATCCAGCTCCTAAATTAATCTCTTCTGATGTCTCTCAAAAGGTATCAGTTGTGCTAAAGAAAAGACTGGTTAAGAAATTTGTTCAATCTAAACAGAGAGCTCAACAGGTGTAAAGCCCTCCAGACCCGGGGTATAAGCCTGGGGGTTACTAGCTAAACACCAAACCTGTACAATCTAATTAACAAATAATAAAGAAATAAATCTAAACCCCTTTAACACTAACCAGGATATCTTTAGGTTGAAGTGTGAAAACAAGAATCACTAACTACTTTATTACAAACCAAATTTAAATTCTTACCAACTCTCTTTATTATGAAACATTGTCTAACCAGTTTTAAACTAAGTTCATCTTTTATTCAAACACACACACACTAACTATCTACACTCCACCTGTTCGGGCAACTCAAACTTTCTTCCTGGATTGGTGTGGCGCCCTCCAAACCCGGGTCAGAAGTTTGGGGTCCATACATACATACACATACCTTATTTATAACCTGCTTATAACAATAATAAAGATACAATAATATGTAGTGACCCTATTTACCAACTACCACGGATCGCAACAGGCTAAAGTATGCACACAAGCCACACATCTACTTATATTACATACCGTTCAAATCCCACTCATTCAAACTCAAACTGAGTAATAAACTTTATTACAAACTTTTACAGACTTAAATTATTCCAAAAGAAGCCTACTAGCTCAGCTTTCTCAACCTGAACCCCTAGCTCTCGCGCTGGACTGGGGATCCTCATTACCAACTGGTTCCTTTTTAGCTGGAAAGAATATAAACAACATCGCACAAATGAGCTAACTAGCTCAGCAAGTCACAATGACAAAACTGAGAATAATGATCATCAATAGAACATGATTATGATATCAAGTGAACAATGGATTATGATTTAGAATTGGATATTATACTTTTAATTTAAAAACCAAGGTTAGGCTGTTGATCAGTCACGCACTAACCCCGAGCAAGGCACACAACATTGCTCTAACTACTGGATCCAAGGCACACATTGGCCTAACTTGACCATTATATGGTCTGACCATGAATCTGGTCCATAATTTTATAAAAACAATCCAATTCTAATATAATAACTGAATAAGCAATAATAAACAATAACCAGAATTATTGACAACAATGAGTGTTTAACAATGAAAGGGTTTCAATCCTTGTAAGGATCAATAAGGTAATTTCAAAGCTTGGATGCTGGGTAATGAAAGAATTGGATAACAAAGGAATCAATGTTTCAGGGTTTCAAGGATTTGGTCTTTCAAAGCATAAGATATCATGGATTGAGTATATAAGTAATTCAGTTCAGCATTTGGTATTTAGTTTGTATGTATTTGTGGAGTAGTATCGTAGATTCGTGGTTCGTGTTTGGGTATACAACAATCAATGGTCTAGAAAGAATCAGGTTACGGCTCAAGATCAATAACTGGAGTTAGGGTTTAGGTTTCTGTGCTTCAAAGCACTTGCAATATCACAGGATTATCAAGTACCACAATATCTCGAGAAAGTTCAGAACACTTGCCTGGTACTAGCTTACTATTCTGCTCTCGCTTCCAATCACAATCGTCTTATTCCTCAACTACCTGTTTTCCTTTCCTACGCCTTGCCTCTTCTGCTCACATATCATAAATATCTATTAATAATCGACTCATAGAGTTCTATTCAACACATACTTCTATCTACCCTTCGTTTTACCCAAATCCGATTAATGAATTAAAAGTTATGTAATAATCAAGTAAACACCGAATATATAGACTGATAGTTAATTAACAAGTCACATATAGCACATAATACATCACGTACTCAATGATATATTATTTATAAAGAAGTCTCGGGTCATAAATAGGCTTTCGGGTATTTAAAAAATGATTTTTAAAATATTTTTCGGAATTAAAGCGGGTCGTTGAATCAATTTCGGGTTAATAAACAGGGTTCGGTTGGCCAATTCTGGCTCCGAAACAATTTTATACTAATTATCGAGCCTTGGAAATAATTTAGAATAATATTTTAAAGCTCGAAACTATTTTTCGGAATTTTTAAATCATTTTTAAGTAATTATATCTAATTAAATAATTAATTAAAATCAATTAATAATTAATTAAATCAATTAATCCATTAATTTCCAAATTAATTGACCAATTAATCGATTAAAAATTAACTGAAATTAATTACCTAATTAATTCAGATTTATTTCTGAATTAAAAATAATTTTCGGAATTAAAATACTAATTTTTAGAATTTTCAGAAATTAAAAACAAATTTTTATAATAAAAATAAATAGGAAATATGATTTTTAAACATTTTTAAAACAGGAATCCAATTTTTTCAAAGTCTGGAAACCTGGGGGACCAAACTTCATCATTTTCAAAAGTACAGGGACCAAACAGCAATTTTGCAGTTCCAGTCGCCGGAAAAGTCGGGGGTGGCCGTAGAATTCACCTCCGGCATCCTCCCACCACCATCACCTCCAGAATTAAACTACACAACACCAGGAACCTATATCTGCAATCAAAATTCATCAGTAACCCCAGACTTGGCCGGAATTTGATCAAGAAACTTGCCGGTTTCCGGCGGGTTCGACGTAAACTTCAAAACACGACTCCCTTCTCTACAGACCTCGTTGATTCATGAAACTTGTACGACTAGATTGCAAATTTCACAGAGAATACAATACACTATACCACAACATCAATCTATTTCAGAATAAGAAACCCCCAAATTTCAATTAAGAACATTCATACGGGTTATAAACCCTAATTTTAAAATTCGAAAATCAAACTCAAATTTGAACATGTTATTGAACTCCAAATCAGACGTATAATATATCAAAATCATCAGGAAAACAAGCTCTACAACATGCAATCATCAAATCATACAAACAATCATTCGAACAAAAATTCATATTTTTAATAAATTTAATTCAAAAATAAATAAATTTCCAGAAAATAAACCTTTGATTCTGCAGTGAAACAAAGCTCAGAATCTGATAGAACACTTCAAATCCTTCGTTTTGGTTACTCAAGCTTTGAAAACAGAGATCGGTAACGCCTTCGTTTTGCTGTTTGATTCTTAGAACAGTTTTTGTAATTAGGGTTTTTCTCTGAAAATTATAGAATTAACTATCTGCAAATGATTTTGATACGAAATAAAATACGGAAAAAGGCTATTTATAATTACGGAAAATTAGTATCCCGTTGGATCATTCCGGATATAAAACGGTACGTTTATTTATAAAAACTGATCCAAACAGTATCGGTTTTCGGGATAATTATCCAAATCAGTACAATTTGTATTGCGGTCTTGGTCTCAGCGCCTGGTTACACGTACTACGAAATGATAATTGGGATAGTTTAATAAAAAGCTCCTGTTTATCGAAAATACGGGTTTTATTGATTTACCGAAACAAATATTGTATCAAAAATGTTGCGCAGGGACCCGCGCAGAACAAACCGTACGCCGGATCGAAAAAGTCGAAACATTGAATATGCTCGGAATATTACAATTAGGTTAGGAAGGAGTTCTCGGAAGAGTTTCGGGTTCCAAAACGTAACAACGGATGACGTCGATTGGTTCCCGTTTTTATAAAATAGATTTTAAATACTCGGGAAAAGATTTTATAAATTTCATATGATCCTTATAAATCCATAAATCAACATAAAAATAATTAGGAAGATATGACAATTATCTATGTTTTATTTTGGACATATAAAAATTAAAATACTCAATTAATATTATTTTTGAATATCCAAATACAGATAACATTTAACAATTAACTCACAGAATAGATACTGAGCACACCTAATAATTATTTAATAGCAAAATAATTACACGATATATCCCGGATATTACATCCTTCCCCCCTTAAAAGGATTTTGTCCTCAGAATCTCCTAAGAAAACAAATGAGGGTACTTTTCTCTCATATCACTTTCTAACTCCCAGGTTGACTCTTCAACCTTTGGGTTTCTCCATAATATTCTTACTAACTTTACAAATTTATTTCTCAATACTTTCTCTCTTTCCTCTAGAATGTCTATCAGACTCTCTACATATGACAAGTCCGCCTGAAGCTCTATTGGCTCATATTCTATTACATGCCTGGAGTCTGGATTATATTTCTTGAGCATCGATATGTGAAAAACATTGTGAATGTGCTCCATGTATGGGGGTAACGCCAACTCATAAGCTACTTTTCCAACGCGCTTTAAAATCTCAAAAGGTCCGACATATCTTGGACTTAGCTTTCCTTTCTTTCCAAACCTCGTGAGTCCTTTCCATGGTGATACTTTCAGTAATACCAAGCTTTCTTCTTCAAATTCCATGTCTTTCCTTGACCGATCTGCATATTTCCTCTGACGATCTTGTGTGGCTATCAATCTCTTCTGGATAATTTCAACAATTTCCTTTGTCTGCTGTACCAGTTCAGGTCCAAGTATCTTGCGTTCTCCTACTTCGTCCCAATATATTGGAGATCTACATTTGCGTCCATAAAGGGCTTCATAGGGTGGCATCCCAATGCTGGTATGATAACTGTTGTTGTAAGCAAACTCTACCAAAGGTAAATGTTCGTCCCAACTTCTTTTGAAATCAATAGCACAAACACGTAACATATCCTCGATTGTCTGGATCGTTCTTTCACTTTGGCCATCCGTCTGGGGGTGATAGGCCGTACTCATATTCAGTCTTGTTCCCAAACATTCTTGAAAACTCTTCCAAAATCTTGAATTAAACCTTGGATCTCGATCAGATACAATAGACACAGGAACTCCATGATGAACTACAATTTCCTTCAGGTATATATGGACCAACTTGTCGAGCAAAAATCTTTCATTTATAGGCAGAAAATGAGCTGACTTGGTAAGTCTATCCACTATAACCCAAATGGCATCATGATTAGCCCTTGTCCTTGGTAATCCAACTATGAAATCCATGGCAATATGTTCCCATTTCCACCCTGGAATCTCCAATGGCTGTAACAATCCACTTGGTCTCTGATGCTCTGCTTTAACTCTCTGACAGGTATAACATTTGCTAATCCATTCCGCGATTTCCCTCTTCATGTCTGGCCACCAATAATTCTTCTTTAAATCTCTGTACATTTTGGTACTCCCTGGATGGATGGAATACCTTGAATTATGTGCCTCCTGTAAAATTTCATTTTTCAGCTCCGTCACTGGTGGAATCCAAATTCTAGATGAAAACCTCAGAATACCTTGAACATCCTTTTGCGTGCATAACTCTTCACCTACCAAACGATTTATATCTTGATCCATTACATCTTCCTGACATTTCTTTATTTTCTCAAATAATTCTGGTTGGAAAGTCATACTGTATACTTTCGCTTCCTCAGGCTTGCAAACTTTAATCTCCAATTCCAATTTCTGAAATTCCTTATATATGTCTTCAGGTACTGATAACACATTCAACCTTTCCTTCCGACTTAATGCGTCTGCTACCACGTTCGCTTTACCGGGATGATAATTAATCGAGCAATCATAGTCTTTGATCAACTTTAACCATCTCCTTTGTCTCATATTAAGTTCCTTCTGTGTGAATATGTACTTTAAACTTTTGTGATCCGTTAAAATCTCGCACTTTTCTCCATACAAATAATGTCTCCAAATATTCAAAGCGAAAACTATGGCTGCTAGCTCCAAATCATGAGTAGGATACTTCTGTTCGTGTGGTTTCAATTGCCTTGACGCATACCCAATCACCTTTTCGTGCTGCATTAGAACACATCCTAATCCTTTGTGAGAAGCATCACTATAAATTACGAAATTCCCTTGATCATCTGGAAGTAACAAAACAGGTGCTGTGATCAATCGTCCCTTCAACTCCTGAAAACTTTCCTCGTATTTGTCGTTCCATATAAACTTGTCATTCTTTCGTGTAAGCTTTATTAACGGTGTGGCAATCCTCGAGAAATTTTGAACAAATCAACGATAATATCCCGCCAATCCTAAGAAACTTCTTACCTCGGTGGGGGTTTTCGGTCTCTCCCAATTCGTAATTGCCTCGATCTTTGCCGGGTCCACTTTGATCCCTTTATTACTAACTATGTGCCCTAAGAACTGAACTTCCTGTAGCCAAAACTCACACTTCGAGAATTTAGCATATAACTTCTTTTTCCTTAAAATCTCCAAAGCCGTTCTCACATGTTCCGCATGATCCTCTTCCGTTTTTGAATAGATTAAAATATCATCTATAAACACAATAACAAACTTATCCAAATGCTCCTTGAAAATTCTGTTCATCAGGTCCATAAACGCTGCCGGGGCATTGGTCAATCCAAAAGACATCACTAAAAACTCGTAATGTCCATACCTTGTTCTGAAAGCTGTCTTTGGTATATCTTCTGGCTTGATCTTTAGTTGATGATATCCTGATCTTAAATCAATTTTGGAGAAATACTTGGCTCCCTTCAACTGGTCGAACAGATCGTCAATTCTGGGTAACGGATACTTGTTCTTGATTGTCAGCTTGTTGAGCTCCCTATAGTCAATACACAGTCTCATGCTTCCATCTTTCTTCTTGACAAATAATATCGGGGCTCCCCACGGGGATATACTGGGTCTGATTACTCCTTTCTCTAACAGCTCTTAAAATTGTTTCGCTAGCTCTTTCATCTCAACAGGCGCCATTCTGTACGGGGCCTTGGATACTGGTTCTGTTCCAGGTGCTAAGTCGATCGCAAATTCAATTTATCTATCTAGAGGAAGTCCTGGTAACTCGTCAGGAAATACGTCTGGAAATTCATTCACAACTGGAATATCTTCAAGTTTGGTTGGTTCTTGACTTCTGTCAATCACATATGCCATGAAATGCTCACATCCTTGTCGTAGTAACTTCTTGGCTTGAATCATCGTTAAAAACTTCTTTACTTGTTTTTGACCCTTGAACGTTATTATCCTTTCGTCAGGCGTCTTCACCATTACCTTCTTATTTCGACAATCTATCTGGGCATCGTGCTTAGATAACCAATCCATCCCTAATATAACGTCAAATTCTCCTAACTTAAATGGTATCAAATCTACACAAAACTTACTACCAGAAATCTCAATCTCACAATTCCCACAACCTTGATTAACAGATACACGTTCTTGATTTGCTAATTCCACAGTCATTATTTCATTTAAACACTTAACTGGACAATTTAACTTACTAACAAAATCTTGTGAAATAAACGATCGAGTTGCTCCCGAATCTATTAACACTTTGGCACATAAAGAATTCACATTAAGCGTACCTGCCACGACATCCGTATCTTGGATCGCATCCTTCATCGACATGTCAAAAACTCTAGCCCTTGGAGTCTCATTCACTGCTGGGGTAGATCCCATAATCCTTAATGCATTACTGACTAGGGCTGATGTCTTGTAATCCCTGGCCATATGTCCTGGCTTTCCACATTTAAAGCACGTAAATCCAATGGCTGGAACCTTTACTGCCGGATTCCGGATAGGCTGATCCTTACTTGCTGGTTCTCTTGCTGGCTGATTTCGGTACTCCCTTGAATAGTGCCCTTTCTGGTTGTATTTAAAACATACCACATTCAACTTATTACAAACTCCTCCATGCTTCTTTCCACATATTTGACAATCTGGAAAAGTTAGTCTCAACTGATTTGGTTGATTTGTATTAACTGGACGGTTGCTCTGGCCTCCGTCTCCTGCATTCTATTTTCTGAAATTAAAATTTCTCCCTGGATGAAACTTGCCCTTCTTAAAATTTGGAAACTTCCCTGGTTGTGACTGACCCTCACTTCCCTCAACCTTCCTTTTCTTGCTTTCTTTCTCCTTCCGGAACATCTCACTCTCTGTCTCTGTGATCATAGCCTTTTGTACTACTCCTGCATAGGTATCCAATTCAAAAATGGCTACCTTCCCTCTGATCCAGGGTTTCAAACCTTGCTGGAATATTTTAGCCTTCTTCCTGTCAGTATCCACATACAACGGTACATACCTTGACAATTCCTCAAATTTACCCTCATAATCTGTTACCGACATGTTCCCTTGCTTTAATTCTAAAAACTTCAGCTCCATTTGATCCTGAACAAACTGAGGAAAATACTTTTCTAAAAACAATTCCTTAAACCTTTCCCAAGTAATAACATCTGTACCTTCCAATGACTTCACCATCTCCCACCAATAGGTGGCTTCATTCTTCAGATAGTAACTTGCAAACTCAACCTTCTGTTCCTCCTTTACTTTCACTAAGGCAAATGCCTTCTCTATTTCCTTTAACCACACATTTGCTTCAATTGGCTCTAAGGAACCCTTGAATTCTGGTGGGTTTACTGCCTGAAAAGTTTTGAAAGTTACCTGTGGGTTGGTCTGCCTTTGTTGTTGTTGTGCCAGGTGAACTGTTTGTTGGGCCAAGATTTGAAGAATCTGGGCTATTGCTGGGTCTATGGGTCCTGGGTTCACATTTGGGTTTGTATCATCTTGGTTGTTATTGTTATTGGTTCCTTCATTCTGGGTGTTGGTGCGGGTATTTCTTCTGGGAGGCATTTTCTGTAAAGAATCAAACAACTTATTCAGCTTTTGAATCAAATCTTTGTATAAAAGAAAAGTTTTGTAAAACAGAGGTATCTCTTTTCGAAAATAGTTGTAACTAAGTAAATTGCATGCTTCTTTACAGAATATAAACAGTCATGGAAAACAGGGTACATGGTATCACAGGGGTATAACTGGTGTAATAGATAAGGTAAGGTAAAACAGGTGCAATAAAATAAATGACAGTGCTGGAAAAGAAAAAGGTACTGATATATATAGATCAAAAGTTTTTGGTAGTACAAGCGTAAAGACGCTTCAGAAGTAAAAGCAAAAGGGTACAACAACCTACTCACTAGTCATCATAGCTAGTCTATAAAGACAACTCAAAAGTCTACTGATACACACTACACACTACTGTACATACTACATAACCATAACAACACTGCTCAGAATCTCCATCTCTGAATCTCTGACTCAGCTCCAGGGAAACTCTGGTCCTGCCAGCCTCTCAAAGTCCTCCATCACCTCAGTAGCCCAGCCCATCAGTGCATCAGGGCCTCTGCCAGGTAATGTAGCTCCATGTAGCCTAGCCTCAAGAACCCTCCGTGTCACATGAATCTCCTCTCGAAGTTCCCTCACACCACGATCAACCTCAGTAGTCCTAATGATATGCTGTAGCTCTCTGATCTGGGCCAACAAGGAATCACGCTCCAATAGAAGAGCCTCATACCGGTAGTAAGGAACTGGGGGCAATGTAGACTGGAATGGGGCACTCGCAACTGAATGCCCAGTGGAATCTGAATCAGTTGGTGGGGGTCCTCTGATAGGTGGCCTCATGCCTGGAGGTGGAATAGCCTGCAGTGGTACGGGCTGCAACACAGGTGGAGGTAGTATAACCAACACTGGTGGAACAACAGGACATGGATCCGAAGACGGCACTCCAACTGAAGGCTCTGAGTGATCAGCTGATACGGGAATAAAAGAGTCGGCCATCGCTGCTATCTGAAATCATATCGCAATATCAGAATCTCAACCCATAACGCGAATTACACTAATACCTGATATACCGAAGCACTCAACCTCTCGATGTTCTATCTTTCTATTCCTTACTTCTAATCCTAACCCTCTACCCATTCCCGTCAACCTAGGCTTGTGTCAGTGACTTATAATCCTGTAGCTCTGATACCAAACATGTGGCGCCCTCCAAACCCGGGTCAGATGTTTGGGGTCCACACACACATACACATACCTTATTTATAACCTGCTTATAACAATAATAAAGATACAATAATATGCAGTGACCCTATTTACCAACTACCACAGATCGCAATAGACTAAAGTATGCACACAAGCCACACATCTACTTATATTACATCCGTTCAAATCCCACTCATTCAAACTCAAACTAAGTATTAAACTTTATTACAAACTTTTACAAACTTAAATTATTCCAAAAGAAGCCTACTAGCTCAGCTTTCTCAACCTGAACCCCTAGCTCTCACGCTGGACTGGGGATCCTCGTTACCAACTGGTTCCTTTTTAACTAGAAAGAATATAAACAACATCGCACAAATGAGCTAACTAGCTCAACAAGTCACAATGACAAAACTGAGAATAATGATCATCAATAGAACATGATTATGATATCAAGTGAACAATGGATTATGATTTAGAATTGGATATTATACTTTTAATTTAAAAACCAAGGTTAGGCTGCTGATCGGTCACGCACTAACCCCGAGCAAGGCACACAGCATTGCTCTAACTACCGGATTCAAGGCACACATTGGCCTAACTTGACCATTATATGGTCTGACCATGAATCTGGTCCACAATTTTATAAAAACAATCCAATTCTAACATAATAACTGAATAAGCAATAATAAAAAATAACCAGAATCATTAACAACAATGAGTGTTTAACAATGAAAGGGTTTCAATCCTTGTAAGGATCAATAAGGTAATTTCAAAGCTTGGATGCTGGGTAATGAAAGAATTGGATTATAAAGGAATCAATGTTTCAGGGTTTCAAGGATTTGGTCTTTCAAAGCATAAGATATCATGGATTGAGTATATAAGTAATTCAGTTCAGCGTTTGGTATTTAGTTTGTATGTATTTGTGGAGTAGTATCGTAGATTCGTGGTTCGTGTTTGGGTATACAACAATCAATGGTCTAGAAAGAATCAGGTTACGGCTCAAGATCAATAACTGGAGTCAGGGTTTAGGTTTCTGTGCTTCAAAGCACTTGCAATATCACAGGATTATCAAGTACCACAATATCTCGAGAAAGTTCAGAACACTTGCCTGGTACTAGCTTACTATTCTGCTCTCGCTTCCAATCACAATCGTCTTATTCCTCAACTACCTATTTTCCTTTCCTACGCCTTGCCTCTTCTGCTCACATATCATAAATATCTATTAATAATCGACTCATAGAGTTCTATTCAACACATACTTCTATCTACCCTTCGTTTTACCCAAATCCGATTAACGAATTAAAAGTTATGTAATAATCTAGTAAACACCGAATATATAGACTGATAGTTAATTAACAAGTCACATATAGCACATAATACATCACGTACTCAATGATATATTATTTATAAAGAAGTCTCGGGTCATAAATAGGCTTTCGGGTATTTAAAAAATGATTTTTAAAATATTTTTCAGAATTAAAACGGGTCGTTGAATCAATTTCGGGTTAATAAACAGGGTTCGGTTGGCCAATTCTGGCTCCGAAACGATTTTATACTAATTATCGAGCCTCGAAAATAATTTAGAATAATATTTTAAAGCTCGAAACTATTTTTTGAAATTTTTAAATCATTTTTAAGTAATTATATCTAATTAAATAATTAAGTAAAATCAATTAATAATTAATTAAATCAATTAATCCATTAATTTCCAAATTAATTGACCAATTAATCGATTAAAAATTAACTAAAATTAATTAACTAATTAATTCAAATTTATTTCTGAATTAAAAAATAATTTTCGGAATTAAAATACTAATTTTTAGAATTTTCAGAAATTAAAAACGAATTTTTATAATAAAAATAAATAGTAAATATGATTTTTAAACATTTTTAAAACAGGAATCCAATTTTGCAAAGTCTGGAAACCTGGGGGACCAAACTTCATCGTTTTCAAAAGTACAGGGACCAAACTGCAATTTTGCAGTTCCTGTCGCCGGAAAAGTCAGGGGTGGCCGGATAATTCACCTCCGGCATCCTCCCACCACCATCACCTCCAGAATTAAACTACACAACACCAGGAACCTATATCTGAAATCAAAATTCATCAATAACCCCAGACTTGGCAGGAATTTGATCAAGAAACTCGCCGGTTTCCGGCGGGTTCGACGTAAACTTCAAAACACAACTCCATTCTCTACAGACCTCGTTGATTCATGAAACTTGTACGTCTAGATTGCAAATTTCACAGAGAATACAATACACTATACCACAACATCAATCTATTTCAGAATAAGAAACCCCCAAATTTCAATTAAGAACATTCATACGGGTTATAAACCATAATTTTAAAATTCGAAAATCAAACTCAAATTTGAACATGTTATTGAACTCCAAATCAGACGTATAATATATCAAAATCATCAGGAAAACAAGCTCTACAACATGCAATCATCAAATCATACAAACAATCATCCGAACAAAAATTTATATTTTTAATAAATTTAATTCGAAAATAAATAAATTTCCAGAAAATAAACCTTTGATTCTGCAGTGAAACAAAGCTCAGAATCTGATAGAACACTTCAAATCCTTCGTTTTGGTTACTCAAGCTTTGAAAACAGAGATCGGTAACGCCTTCATTTTGCTGTTTGATTATTAGAACAGTTTTTGTAATTAGGGTTTTTCTCTGAAAATTATAGAATTAACTATCTGCAAATGATTTTGATACGAAATAAAATACGGAAAAAGGCTATTTATAATTACGGAAAATTAGTATCCCGTTGGATCATTCCGGATATAAAACGGTACGTTTATTTATAAAAACTGATCCAAACGGTATCGGTTTTCGGGATAATTATCCAAATCAGTACAATTTGTACTGCGGTCTTGGTCTCAACGCCTGGTTACACGTATTACGATGTGATAATTGGGATAGTTTAATAAAAAGCTCCCGTTTATCGAAAATACGGGTTTTATTTATTTACCGAAATGAATATTGTATCGAAAATGTTGCGACGTGACCCGCGTAGAACAAACCGTACGCCGGATCGAAAAAGTCGAAACATGGAATATGCTCGGAATATTACAATTAGGTTAGAAAGGAGTTCTCGGAAGAGTTTCGGGTTCCAAAAATGTCACAACGGGTGACGTCGATTCGTTCCCGTTTTTATAAAATAGATTTTAAATACTCGGGAAAAGATTTTATAAATTTCATATGATCCTTATAAATCCATAAATCAACATAAAAATAATTAGGAAGATATCTATGTTTTATTTTGGACATATAAAAATTAAAATACTCAATTAATATTATTTTTGAATATCCAAATACAGATAACATTTAACAATTAACTCATAGAATAGATACTGAGCACACCTAATAATTATTTAATAGCAAAATAATTATACGATATATCCCGAATATTACAATTGGGATCAACACCTTGGGTATGAGAGGATCCCGAGGCTTGACCCGCTTCTTTACCACTCGAGTCCTGATGGGTTTCATATTCCTTCTTAACTGAAAATAATAAGGTGACTAACAACAAAAAGGGTGAGCCAAAAATTGCTCAACAAGTCCGCAAAATATAAACAATGTTTAAGCAATTTAAGTGAAACAGTAACCTGGGTATATCCCCAAATATATAGCCCCGTGAGAATAGAAAGAAGGCCATTACTGGAGAGTACAAACGAACTAAACTGGACACGAGTTCGCATCTATACCCTGCTGATCAATCAGGATACAATGTAGATCTATATCCCACTATATAGATCATGTCGGGCACCCAGGCACTACGACCCATCTCAAGGATCCGGTTATGTCCCGGTCCTTAGGATTAAGTAAACTTAATCCCCAAAAGTATCATTATCCAATCCATGGAATAGCAACCAGAATAATCGGTATGCTTTAATATATTCTAATCAACAGAATACATCAATTGTTAGGTCACACACACTGTAGAGGGGGGTGAATATAGTGTATAATACAATCAAATCGATATTAAGTAACAGAAAACAAACTTTATTGAAACAATAAACTCTGTTACAGTGTGGAACTGTTACCTCTCAGTGATGAACAAATATCACGAGAGCTGCTAGGGTTACAATGAATAATCTTCTCGAATATAATAACACTTTTTGTGTAAACCCTATGTCTGTGTTTATATACTACATAATTACAAGATAATCGCTAATTGATATGGAATATAATTCTGCTTCCTAAAACATATCAATCAGATATCTTTTCATCCAAGTATTCCATTCTTCACGGAACTCCTTCTTCATGGATATCTCTTCTTATGTTTATCTTGATCTTCTTTCCTTTAATCAGCTACTGTCCTTATCTGATCGTCCTTCAGCACTTAAGTTCTGATATCTAACTTCTGATGATTATCTCCTGATAATATAAGTACTGATGTCCTTAAGTCCTAACTTCCAGTATAAGTACTGATCAACAGTTAAGTACTGATTTGTCCTGTTAGGTAAGATCTGAAATTTAAACATAAATTATATTAGCCATGACATTATCAAATATATCTAACAATCTCCCCCAACTTGTAAATTAGCATAATATACAAGTTTAACAGATATTTGATGATGTCAAAAATATTAAGTACAAATGCATGAGAATTAGACTAGATAACTACAACTTACAGTCCTTAAAGCTTTACCAACATTCAACTTCTGATAACAACTTCAGTCTGTACAAATATCAGAATTTAAGCAGTTGTAGATCTTCGACTTGGCTTCATCATCTGATCTCTCTGATGTCAGGAGTTGTTCTGAGATAGTTCTTCAACAAACATTTCTCAGCATATTTGAGTTAATCAATCATTCTCCTTTTGGCATCTTTAAGCTCTGCAGTATCTTCACCAGTTTGAAAGATTGCAGCTCTGAGATCATTGATCTTTGCTTTTCTCAACTCCTGATCTAGTCTTATGACATAGGCTTTGTCAGACTCCAGATTGAATTCAAGTCCCTTAATACCAAGATATGTTCTGATCTGTGCAGTATTAGGTTTCATATCAACAATATCACCATTATGATCTCTGTACTTTGGAACATATGTGCTATCAGACTTAACAGAATAAAGCCTTTTCTGTCTCTGAATCTGTTCTTTTAAATAGTTTGCAGCAGTCCCTGTTATTCTGTCATCCACTTGAAGTAAGAAAAGTACATGCTCCAATTCTTTAAAATACTTCGATGGAATGGCATTTTGTCTTATATGATAAACCCTACCATCTGTCATGAAATACAACATGATGTATTCTTTCAAGTAGGTATGGTAAACCATCTGTACAGATTCCAGTTGATTCAATCTCTCAGGAGTTGCTCCAATACCTGGTTCACTCAAGGAAGTTGGATCATTGGTAGTGTTATGTATTCTCCTTTCATCAGCACTTCCCAATCCAGTTTTATCTCTAGCTTCCTTTCCAGTAATTACTCTTGCTCCAAAACCACTTGCAGTAGTCTTCAAAGGTTGAGTCTGTTTTGCTTTAGTGAATCCTGGTAGGAGTGTCTTTGGTCTATTTTCTGATATTAAATTAACTTGAGCTATGTCAGAGGTTACTTGCTTCTTCTGAATATCAGAACTTACAATTTCTTGACTCTGAACAACTTGAGCCATGTCAGAGGTTGTTTTAAGAACTTTTCTTGAAGTCAGAGCAAGATTATCCTTTTCATCAGTAATTTCTTCATCCTCAGGAGGCACATAAACCTTGATAGGTTCACCAACTTTTTCTTTACCCTTGGATCTTGGATCTATCTGCGGTTGTGATCTAGCCAATCTTGCTTCAGTAAGTGTCCTTTCTTTGATCACAATGCCTTTGAGTTTTGGAAGTGACTTTTTACCAGAAGCTTCAGATTTAGATGTGACTTTCTCTGATTTAAGCCTGGCTTCTTCTTTCATTAAACTCTCCAAGTCCATTCCTGGATTTTCCTGAAGAAATAACTGTCTTGACATTTCCTCATCAAGATCTAAAAGTTCATCAGAACTTATCCTTTTACTAGTAGCAGAACTTATTCTCTTCCCAGTATCAGAACTTGTCCTGTGACTAGCTTGTCTTGATGTGAATCCTCTACCTTGACTATGACCTCTACCCATTCCAGAGTTTCCTTGATCATCTTTTTCATTATCCTTTCCTGTCAGTGTCTTGTCAGTCTTGCATTTGGACTTAATTACTTTCTCCCCCTTTTTGGCATCAGCAGGCAGTAGTAGAGAGATAAGCAATTCCACTAAGGATTGGATTTCAGTTAGTTGTGATTGCTGAGAAGCTTGATTTTTCAGAATTTTATCAATCTGAGCTTGTTGATGATCTTAAGTCTTCTCAATATAAGCAATCCTGTCAATGGTAGGTTGGAAGAACTTTTTCTTATTAATTTTCCAAACTTGTTCCTGTTTGATAAAGTTCTCCTGAATCTTGTGTAGCTCTGTATGAGTAGTTGAATGAAGACCATGTAGATGTTTAGTACTCAATGCAGTGACTCTAAGCTGGGTTTTGAAATCATCATAATTTAACATTGCATCAGCTTTAGTCAAGTGCTCAGCAAGATGCTTTTTAGTTGGAACACAGGAAACTGAGTTCCATTCCTTAGTCCACTCCTGACCTGCAGGAGTTTCACTCCAAGGTACTGGTGCTTCTACGGTAACAAACTTCTTAACCAGTTCAGACTTTAGAATAGTCTGTTGAGGAGCATGTCCTGAAGGACCTGCTGTATCAGCATCTGCAGTTGGAGCAGCATCACCAGTATCTCCAGCATTTGCAGCATCAGAACTTAAAGAATCAGTATCTTCTGATAAGACAACAGTGTGAGTAGCAATAGAGGCTTCAGCATCCTCTAATTTCTGATATTGTTCTAAGTTCTGATCAACAGCCAAATCCTGATGCTCACCTAAAGTCTGATCATCTGCATCATAATTCAGAGAAGATGTTGTTGTTAACTCTGGAGTTTGAACAACATCAGGAACAGGTGTTGTAGAAGGATTAGTTGCTGGTGGAGCTTCTAAGAAAAGTATTTCAGGCACAACCAGGTTCTGAATATCAATTTCAGCACTTAGGCCTGGATCAACAGGAGAGACAGACTTTTGAACAGGAGACACAGATGGTGTGTTGGCCTTTTCAGTAGCAGCTTCCTTAGATGGAGTTGATGGAGAAGAAGTGACTGGAGCAAATTCCTTGTCTTGTGAGATCATAGATTCCTGATCCCCTTCCTTAGCTGCTTCCTCTTCATCATCTGAAACTGGCCTTTTTGCCCTCTGTTTCTGGTATCTCTTAGTTGATTTGGATTCCTTGGGAGTTTCAGGAACTATCATTCTTCTAAGCCTTTTGAGAAGCCTAGATCCCCCAATTCCAGAATCCTTCTGAGAAGTCTTTTTCTCAGCTTCACTTATAACAGGTTTTGAAGAAGGAACTTGTTCCTCAGTATCAGATTCATCTCTCAAGGTAATCCTCCTTCTCTTTTGAGGTGTTTGAGGAACAGTTTTTATCCTCTTTGGCTTGGAGGAAGAAGGCTTCACAGTAGGTGCTGAGGCTGAGGGTTGATCAGTCTGTGAAGTGGAGAGATAGGATTTGAGATATGTCCTGAGGGTAGGTTGAGTAGAATGAGTGGTAGGTGCTGAGGATGATGGTTTTTGGGTGTTTGTGGTTGGTTGGACATCAGAGTAAACAGATCTATAAGTATGAGGATCAGCATTTACTAAGATCTGTTTTACAGACTGAGGAATCTGTAATAGTCTAACCACTGATTTCTTAGTATCAGCATTTACCAGGTCATTAAAGTATCGTTTTGCAACTCTAAAAGGTGGGGTTGAGGAACTGATTAATTGAGGTTCATCAGTACAAAAAGTATATATAAGTTGACAGAATCTAGCAAAATAGACAACATTCCTATCCTCTGTCATCCTATCTCCAATAAAACCAATTATACCAGTTGCAAAATCAAAATGAGTTTGATGGATAATAGCATACCCTATGTGCTGACTCAGAATTGGGATAACATCAAAATTCGAACATTTGTTCCCCAAAGCTTTGGTGATGCAGTCGAAGAAGAAGCTCCATTCTCTTCTGATATGAGCCCGTTTCAACTGCCCAAGTTTTGCCAAACTCCCTTCATACCCCAAATTTGCCATTAACTCCTGAAGAGCTGATTCTTCTGGAATTGAAAAGGTACAATCTTCTGGGAGATGTAGAGCTTTGCGTATTATACCAGGAGTGACTGCATAAGATGAATCACCCACTTCCAAAACAATACTGGGAGTGCCATATCTACCACCATCATCAAAGTGCCCAGCCCGCCAAAACGTCAGAACTTGTTGGCTCGAAAAGACTGAAGGCTGGGTCAGTGCATACCCAATCTCACTGTGTGCAAGAAGATCTTGCACAAAATGCAATTCAGATGGAGCTTCAACATGATCAAGAATTGCAGCATAGTTGTTTGGAACAAACTTAGCTCCATCAATGATTAAATCCTTAGGTGCCATGTGAAAAATTGAGAGTTAAAAGTGCCTGTTAGGTGTTTGATAAAATGTCTGTATGAAAAACCAACATGAGAGAAAGAGAGAGTAAAAGCAAGTAGAGAGAAAAATTATGAAGGAAATAAATGATTAAAGAAATCCTTTCTCTGTCGTACTTATACTCTAAAACAAATGTTACCGTTGGACACCTGTTAGACATGCAGTAATAACGGATAGTTACTGAGCGCGAGAAAACAGGAATCATTACTTGCCCACTTGCCTGTTTTCAAGGAAAAACCGTTCCATTTACCCAGATATTCCATTAATCAAGGTGAAACAGTTTTAATTCAAAATTGAAACCGTTCCCACTGATTTAATTATTTTTCACTGCATCATTAATATTCTGAAAAGAAATCAAGTTAAAATGACCAAGATAAATCAAATGAGTAAGTACTGATAAAGGAAAGTCAGAACTTAAATTAAAACAGAATTTATATGGTCATCAGAATATCAATCAGGATTTATCAATGCATTACAAAATAACTTAGAGATAAAATCTTGAAATAAAGACAGATTTCATTAATATATCAAGAGAATACATTCATGAAATGGAAATTACATCAGTACTTATACAAGATTTCCCTAAGCTACGAAACCTAACATCAACAGCTTTAGTCCTAGCTAAGAAGCCTGAAAAAGCTGATGATGAAGAAAAACAGGAAGAAGACGAGATTAAATCATTTCTTCTTCCTACTCTCGACAAACAGAATGGCGAGTCGGATGATTCGCTCTTGCTAGCGGAGAGCTTCCAGCCTTTCCTCCTCCAATCGCTCCACATGGCGATGGTAGTCCATATAGAAGAACAGGAGGTGGGTCAGTACCTCCTGTGGGACAGAGTCCCATATCTCCTCAGGAATGGCCGTGACGTGCCATTCCTGCTGCCAGTCGGCATAGCTTAGCTCCATATTGAAGTTTTGGTAGTTCAATAACATGTTGTATCTGACCATTGTGTTTTTGAAAGAAAAAGTATGAAGGTAAGTTTGTGAGAAAGAATTTGATGGGAAGGCTGATGTGAAGAGGCTGTTTATATAGGCAAGAGAATGCTAGGAGACATAAAGGTTTTTAATGCTGACAGGTAGAATTAATTCTACCTCGTCTCCCCAGACTTGGAAAAAGAATAACATTCATTGGAAAGAGAAAACATGGTTGAATGCGCACAAGACACAAGTAAAAGTTGACTGTTCAAGTACGAGTACCATTAATCCTAACCATAGTGACTATTAATCTTCCACTTCACATGTTCTAGATTGTACCGAGATTGTTATCAAATTTTATCCACAGATAAGTCAAGTAAAGAATTTAGACTGTAATATCAGAACTTAGACTTATTTCAGATTTTAACAATCATCAGAACATAATTTCTTAACTCAAAAAAGGAATGCCTATCTTAGTAAATCCTTATACAAGTGTTGAGTTCTACTCTTCATAACTTAATCATCAGAATATGCAACCAGAACTTGTCCTCAGAGTTAGTGCAAAATGACACAATGACTGTTTATCTAAAACAACATAGACCACCACAGTAATTTTCATCATTCAGATGGAGTGATTAGTGTGTGCATCAAGCTAAATAGCAGACAAAGAGTAAAGTCTGATTCACTTCAGGATATCTTAGAAATAAGGCATAACTAAAATTTTGCTAAAGAGCTGTCATTATCCAGAAACTTACTGATGAATGAGTTCATGCTTGAGTCCACCTCAACTGTTTTGTGCTAATTTTATGCATCTTTTTAAATTCTATTTTACAGTGGCTCCTCAGTGTAAGTGAGTCACGACTGCTTATCAGAATTTATGCTATTATCAGAGTATTTCTCCAGTAATCGTAGAGTGTGAAAAGTCACCAAGAAAATATTTTGCTTTTCTAATGCATATTTACTTAATACCAGCAATGCACTTGGGTCTTCACTTCCACATTTTTACTCTAGATCTCAAAGGAGTACCTGATTTTATTCTTTGATCATTTTGATTTTTCTTTTTATAACTGAGGTTTATCAGCACTTAGTACATTCAGCAGTTTTACTAGTATTAGAACTTAACAGATGAGTAACATTATTCTAATTTGTGACTTAGTAATAAGATAAACAAAGTAAACTCAACTGAGTTCTATTATCAGAATTTGCTAGTGTCATAAGATTTCCACAGAAATAATTACTTCTTACATGGGATCATTTGTTTATTGAAGACTAGTAAGTCAGTATCTAGCACAGTTGTCCTCATAGGATTGAATTTTTACTTAGACAGACAAATCACTTATCAGAGTTTAGAAACATATATCAGACAACAGTCAGTACTTGAAAACATTTATCAATTAATCACAGAAAGAGATTAAATTCTGTAAATACTGATCATAAAGTCTGATAATATAGAACAAGACTAAGCAGATTTAGAGAAAGAACCTGAAATCATTCCAAGTTCATTTACCAATCTTGTAAAAGTGGCTTCACACAGTGGTTTTGTGAAGATATCTTCTAGTTGTTGATCTGTTGGAACAAAGTGCAATTCCACTGTACCTTCATCCACATGTTCCCTTATGAAGTGGTACCTGATGCTGATGTGCTTTGCCATAGAGTGTTGAACTGGATTACCTGTCATAGCAATAGCACTTTGATTATCACAGTAAATAGGGATTTTGAAATATGTTAACCCATAATCCAGTAACTGATTCTTCATCCAAAGAATCTGTGTACAACAGCTTCTTGCAGCAATATACTCTGCTTCTGCAGTTGATGTGGAGATTGACTTTTGTTTCTTGCTGAAC
Source organism: Apium graveolens (assembly GCF_009905375.1). Taxonomy (NCBI): domain Eukaryota; kingdom Viridiplantae; phylum Streptophyta; class Magnoliopsida; order Apiales; family Apiaceae; genus Apium; species Apium graveolens. The sequence goes on along the minus strand of NC_133653.1, from coordinate 227,459,811 downwards.
CAAGAAACCAAACTGCCTCCAAGAAATTGGCAGCTTCCACTTGTGCTTTTCCTGTCAATTTTGCAACCTGCAAAATCTGCATCTGAGTAACCTATTAGTTTAAAATCTGATTCTCTAGGATACCGCAATCCCAAATCAGTTGTTCCTTTAAGATACTTAAAGATTCTTTTCACAGCTGTTAAGTGAGGTTCTCTTGGATCTGCTTGAAATCTTGCACAAAGACAGGTAGCATACATGATATCAGGCCTACTAGCAGTTAGATAGAGTAGAGAGCCAATCATACCTCTGTAGTCAGTAATATCTACTGATTTACCAGTATCCTTATCCAGTTTTGTTGCAGTGGTCATGAGAGTGGATGCACTTGAACAATCTTGCATTCCAAATTTCTTCAGCAAGTTTCTGGTGTACTTGGTTTGACAATTAAAAGTGCCTTCTTCATTCTGCTTGACTTGAAGGCCCAAAAAATAGCTAAGTTCCCCCATCATACTCATCTGATATCTTGACTGCATTAGTTTGGCAAACTTCTCGCAAAGTTTGTCATTTGTAGACCCAAAAATGATATCATCAACATAAATCTGGACCAGAAGTAAGTCCTTTCCATGGTTGAGGTAGAACAGTGTTTTGTCTATTATTTCTCTGTTAAATCCACTTTCCAGAAGAAACTGAGCTAAAGTCTCATACCATGCTCTAGGAGCTTGCTTAAGTCCATAAAGTGCTTTATCAAGCCTGTAGACATAATCTGGATGTTTGGAATCTACAAAGCCTGGAGGTTGTTCAACATATACCTCCTCCTCCAATTCTCCATTGAGAAAAGCACTTTTCACATCCATTTGAAAGACAGTAAACTTTTTGTGAGCAGCATAAGCCAAAAATTTCCTTATGGCTTCTAACCTAGCAACTGGTGCAAATGTTTCATCATAATCAATTCCCTCTTGTTGAGAATATCCTTTTGCAACCAGCCTTGCCTTATTCCTTGTAATTATGCCATCACTGTCAGTTTTGTTTCTGAATACCCACTTTGTACCAACAACAGATCTATTCTTTGGTCTTGGCACTAGGGTCCAGACTTTGTTTCTTTCAAATTCATTTAACTTTTCCTGCATTGCTTGCACCCAATCAGCATCTTGAAGAGCTTCTTCCACTTTCTTTGGCTCAGTCTGAGAGAGAAAAGAATTGTAGAGACATTCATTTGAAGTACCTGTTCTAGTTCTGACACCTGCATCAGGATTTCCAATTATCAAATCAGGTGTATGTGATTTTATCCACTTCCTTGCAGATGGAAGGTTTTCTCTAGAACTGGATGCTCCCCCATGATCCAAGCTGTCTTCATTTTCATTTTCTGATGCTCCCCCTGAAACTATGCTCTCTGAGTTGGATTCTTCAGTATTTAGATTTTCAGCACTATCAGAACTTGGCTTATCAGAACTTAACGAATCAGAACTTGAAGAGCCAGATGTATGTTCTGATGTTTCTTGAGATGTGGTAGGATCTTGAGTATGCTCCCCCTGCATAGGTGCATCTTCCTTTGACGTAGTCACCACAGTTTCAATAACATCAGAGTTTAATCCATCAGAGTTTACAGTATCAGGACTTAGACTGTCAGGATTTTCAGTATCAGAATTTGAGTCTTCATTTTCAAATCTCATCTGATCATGGTCAATGAAATCTTCAAGACCAGTAATCTTCTTGTCATCAAAAGAGACATTGATAGATTCCATGACCACTTTTGTTCTCAAATTATAGACTCTGAAGGCTTTTGTGGAAAGTGGATATCCAACAAAGATTCCTTCATCAGCTTTTAGATCAAACTTGGATAGCTGTTCAGGATGAGTCTTGAGAACAAAACACTTGCATCCAAATACATAAAAGTATTTCAGATTTGGCTTCTTTTTCTTCACCATCTCATATGGTGTTTTTCCATGCTTGTTAATGAGTGTTGCATTTTGAGTAAAATAAGCAGTCTGCACAGCTTCAGCCCAGAAATAGGTTGGAAGCTTTGCTTCTTCAAGCATTGTTCGTGCAACTTCAATGAGAGTTCTATTCTTCCTTTCAACAACTCCATTTTGCTGTGGAGTTCCAGGAGCAGAAAATTCCTGCTTTATTCCATGGTTTTTGCAGAACTCTTCCATTATCAAATTCTTGAACTCAGTGCCATTATCACTCCTTAAAATTTTCACAGAATCTTTGACCAATTTATCCAAATGTTTGACATGATCAATCAAGATAGATGCAGTTTCACTTTTTGTGTGCAAGAAATACACCCATGTGTATCTGGTGAATTCATCCACTATGACCAATGCATATTTCTTCTTTGCAATAGACATGACATTTACTGGACCAAATAGATCAACAAGTAGTAGATGATAAGGCTCAAGAATTGATGATTCAGTCTTGCTCTTGAATGAAGATTTTCTTTGTTTGGCCTTCTGACAAGAATCACAAAGGCCATCAGGAGCAAATACTGACTTTGGCAGTCCTCTCACAAGATCTCTCTTAACCAGTTCATTTATATTGTTGAAATTTAAATGAGAGAGTTTCTTATGCCAATTCCAGCTTTCTTCAATTGATACTCTACTCATCAGACAGATTGCAGAACCATCAGTACTTGTTGAAAGCTTAGCTTCATAAATGTTACCACGCCTGTATCCTTTCAGAACAACTTTGTCTTTAGATTTACTCACAACTTCACAGTGTTCTTCAAAGAAATCAACATAATAACCTCTGTCACAGATTTGACTTATACTCAGTAGATTGTGTTTAAGTCCTGAGACCAGAGCTACTTCTTTAATTATGACATTTCCAAGATTGATATTGCCATATCCCAATGTTTTTCCAATGTTGCCATCTCCATAAGAAACACTTGGGCTAGCTTTCTCCACAAAGTCTGATAGCAGGGCCTTATTTCCAGTCATATGTCCTGAACATCCACTGTCCAGAACTAGAATATTTTTCCTGTTGCCCTGCAATCACAAAGACCACTAATTATTAATTTTAAGGACCCAGACTTGCTTGGATCCTTTGGCCTTATTAAGTTTGTTAACATTTGGAGCGGATTTAGCATCAGAGTTTATGTTAACATTTTTCTTATCAGAACTTACACTATCAGACTTTGAATCAGAATTTACACTAGAAGGAACAATGGAAACTTTCTTCAAAGAAGGTTTTATTTGATAATAATCATAGTACAAACTATGATATTCCTTACAAGTATAAATGGAATACCATAAACTACCACAATGAAAACAAGGATTTTGTGGTTTGTATCTAACAGACTGACTCTTAACTCCTGATTTTGAAGGTAAGGAGTTAATATTCTTATTCTTCCTGCAAAAAGAAGCCAGATGGTTAGAACTTCCACAGTTATGACATGTTTTCCTAGGAGCATCAGGAACAGGTTTATAATCATTGCTTTTATTCACACCTTCCTTTCTATTCCTATTTTTCCTAGGTGATTTTACCTTGTTTGCATTCTTGACATCTTTCAGCTTATGCTTAAGCTGCTTCTTTGTCATTAAGCCTATGTTCACTTCAGCTGTCTTTTCCTGTTTTAGTTTGTCAGAAGTTGATTCCTCTTTAACTTCTGATTTCTCATTTTCAGACTTTACAGTTACAAACTTAACAGGTTTTAACTTTGGCTTTTGCTTAACAACAGGCTTAATCTCTTCAGTTCCTTTATCATTCTTATCTTCTCCATAACCTAAGCCTTCTTTCCAGTTTCCACTACTTAGCAAATTTTGAGTTGTTTTGCTAGAGTTAGTCCAAGTCCTAATAATCTCTCTTTCCTTTTCTAACTCAGTTTTTAGAGATTCATTCATTTTTAGTACTTCATCCCTAACATAAAAAGCATCATCTCTATCCTTCTGAGTTTGATGGAACATGACTAACTCTTTTTCTAAGAAATCATTTCTTTTCTTAAAAGCAAGATTTTCAGAAGTTAATATTTCACATGTTAAAGTTTGATCTCTATAACTAACAAACATGGTTTAAAGATATCTTCTCAAATCATTAATATCATCAGTATGAAAAGCATAAGTCTGAGGTACCTTTGTTTCAGCAGCTTCAGAACTGCTCTCAGCACTTTCTTTATCAGCATTTGCCATCAATGCATAGTTCTCCTCACTTTCAGATTCTGAGGTGTCTGTCCAGCTTTTCTGCTTTGTGACAAGAGCCTTTCCTTTGTCACCCTTTTCCTTCTTGCAATCAGGAGATATGTGGCCTTTCTCACCATAGTTATAGCATTTAACATTGGTATAATCTCCTCTGTCAGACTTTCCACCTCTGCTTTCAGATATTCTGAAATTCTTCTTGTCAGAACTTGGGCCTTTCCTGGAAAACTTATTTCCCTTCCTGAACTTCCTATATGCAATCTTTGTGATTCCTTTCACCATAAGAGCACACAGCTTCATCATCTCCTCATCAACATCAGTCTCAGGCAAGCTTTCAGAATCTGAGTCATCATCACTTTCAGAACTTGATGACTCAGTTTCAGACTTTATGACAAGAGCTTTACCCTTGTCTTTCCTTGAGGAAGCTGCTTTGGGGGATTCTTCTTCAGCCTTAAGAGCAACTGTCCTTGACTTTCCTCCTTTCCTCTTGCTTCTTTGTTCCATCTCAAGCTCATGAGTCTTGAGCATTCCATAGATTTCATCAAGAGTTGTTTCATCAAGATTGTAATTGTCTCTTATTGTCATTGCCTTCAAATCCCAGCATTCAGGAAGAGCTAACAGGAATTTAAGGTTTGAATCTTCAAGATCATACTGTTTATCAACCAATCACAAATCATTCAAAAGTTTGACAAATCTATCATATAAATCATTCAATGACTCATTAGTCTTTGAGTCAAAATGTTCATACTCTTGAGTGAGTATTGTCTTCTTGTTCTTTTTAATAGTGTCAGTTCCCTGACACCTTGTTACCAGAGCATCCCATATCTCCTTAGCAGTCTTGCAGTTGATTACCCTGTTTGACATTACATTATCAATGGCACTATGCAGTAAGTGTCGTACCTTAGCATCCTTAGCAATTGATGTTATATCTTCAGCAGTATAATCACTCTTCTCCTATGGTACGGTCTTTGCTGCTTCACCTGCAACTGTAACAACGAGCTTGGTTGGTTTGTGAGGCCCTTCCTTGATTCTATCAAGGTATTCTGGATCTGTTGCTTCCAGGAACATGGTCATCCTTACCTTCCATATGGGATATTCAGATGGTCTCAGTATGGGAACTCTGATGGTCTCATACCGACTCTGAATTTGTGTCTTTGGTGGTTCCTCAGTTTTGGTAGGCTTAGTTGGAGTTTCTGTATCCGACATGATTGTGTTTGGATCTTTAACTGTATGTGTGTTAACATATTAGCTCTGATACCACTTGCTAGATCACACACACTGTAGAGGGGGGTGAATAAAGTGTATAATACAATCAAATCGATATTAAGTAACAGAAAACAAACTTTATTGAAACAATAAACTCTGTTACAGTGTGGAACTGTTACCTCTCAGTGATGAACAAATATCACGAGAGCTGCTAGGGTTACAATGAATATTCTTCTCGAATATAATAACACTTTTTGTGTAAACCCTATGTCTGTGTTTATATACTACACAGTTACAAGATAATCGCTAATTGATATGGAATATAATTCTGCTTCCTAAAACATATCAATCAGATATCTTTTCATCCAAGTATTCCATTCTTCATGGAACTCCTTCTTCATGCATATCTCTTCTTATGTTTATCTTGATCTTCTTTCCTTTAATCAGCTACTGTCCTTATCTGATCGTCCTTCAGCACTTAAGTTCTGATATCTAACTTCTGATGATTATCTCCTGATAATATAAGTACTGATATCCTTAAGTCCTGACTTCCAGTATAAGTACTGATCAACAGTTAAGTACTGATTTGTCTTGTTAAGTAAGATCTGAAATCTAAACATAAATTATATTAGCCATGACATTATCAAATATATCTAACATCAATATTTGTGAGTAATAATAGGAATATGAACAATGAATTCAAATGAAAAGGAGAAATCAAGAATCGAAATAAAATATGAATAAGAGAATCAAAAGAGTGTAAGTGTGATAAGAATCTGAAGAAATATCACTATTCTGAAATTAGAATAGGGGAAAAACTTGCCTTCTGCGTGACTCATTGCAAATATGTCACCTTCGTCTATCACCGACTCAATCTGCCTTGATGGCTTAGCTTCTGTTAGAGAAATAGACTGGTTTAGTCATTTCCTACTTCAACTGTGTCTTGAACCGACTTCATATCGTTCCTATTGTCTACCCATACGCTTATGACTGACTCGTATATTACATATTAGCAAGTAAGACTCGATTAACCGCATAATACACATAAGCATATAATCATTTTTATAGTTAAAATAATTTTTAGAATCAAAATTGACTCGCTGATCGCTCAACTGATCATTATCTAACTCGTTTCCTATTTTTCGGAATTTTTTTGGACTCGTCTCGGCACGCGACTCGATTGATAATCAAATAAACAACAAATTTAACTAATTTCTAGAAGAAATTAGGTCTTAATATTATTTTTAATGAAAAGAAATTCAATTGTCTGAGTCAAAGGCTTTCGTTTCGCTCGAATCGGACTAACGGTCTAATTAACATCAATTAAATACGGATAATTCAATTTAATATTCAATATAAATAATTATTACTAATTTTTAAACACTAAAATAATTTTTAAATCATTATTTAAGAAAAATTAGAATTAAAAAATGATTTTTATAATTTTTGGAATTAAAATAAATTTATTATGATTTATTGAAAATTATTAGATTAATTATCAAAATAAGTAATCATTTTTAAATAATTAATTAATAATAAATAATTAATAAATAATTGAGAAAATAATTAAATCTGATTTTTAGAAAATATTTTTGAATTATTTATAATATAAATCAATTAATTAAATAATTAATTAAGTAATTTATAAAATAAATAAAACTGATTTTAATAATTAATAAAAATAAAAATAAAAATTAAATCCAGAAACACTTGTCAGAAAATGAATTCGGACAATAACGGATCAAAGGCTGGTTGAATTTGGGTCAGAAACCGGGTTGCCAAGAACAATCGGGGTCGGGATGAACACACCGGAAAATTCCCAGATTCCGGTGGGTTCCCCGGACTCCGGCAACCTCGATTCAGGCCAAAATCAGTACCGTTTGTATTGATTTTTACAGGGTTTCAACTCAAAACAACTTCCCCAATCTGATTCAAGCCAAAACAAACCACAAACATCACGGAATCACCATCTCCGGCCACAATCGTCATGAACTTCGGCCAAAATACGAAATCACAGAATCGTACATAAAATCAAACGTTCTATAGTGCAAACTGAAGCCAAGAACACATACAATCGAAGCCCTATCATCTTAATAACCAAATATTTACAGAAATTACAGAGTTGTGATTTGAAAATCGAACATAAACCTAAATAATCGTGAATCACTATCCAGACATCGTTCATTCAATTAAATACCATGAATGGACTATAAATCATCTAAAAAAGCTATATCAATCATCAAAACATCATAATAACCCTAGAATCAAAAAGTCCTAATTCGAGTATAAACTCTAGAAATCGAAAATCAAAAACTACGAATCAAAACATGAAATTGATACTATAAATGGAAAGAACAGATCAAGACCTTCAATTTCAATACTTGAATCACACGATTTGATGAAGAAATCGGCTGAAAATCGTTGATTGATTCTTCGACCCGACTTGGTTCTACCCGACCTGGTTTGCAGAAAATTTTAATTAATTTCTGATTTTTAATGATTAATTATAATTAATTAAATAAAAATTAGGCTATTTATAGTAGTAAAATTAATACTCCTAAATAAAATTAAGGGCCTAATTCCACACTTTTTAAAATTAATAAGCCCCTAATTTTATAATTTTTGAGTATTAAAATTTAATTTATAAATATTTTATATATGCAATATATATGCCAAAATTTCCCAAAAATTGTGAATAATGCAAAAATACAAAGAAATGGTATAAATAAAAGTCCTATAATTTTATAAAAATAAAAATGTAATTTTTGTGGGGTTTTTAACACCCAATGGGACCCAGAAAAGTCATTTTTCGCAAAACGAGAAAATTTATAAAATACCTAGATGTTCAGAATAATGCAATGGTAAGAGTCATTTGATGAAAAATATGGCCCATTGTTTTATTTGAAATACCTGCTTCAAAATCATGATTCAGGTCGTAAAACGTTTGAAATGAAAGCTATAAATGAAAAATAAAATACCTGAAAAATATCTTAAAAATACCGGGAAGACACAGAATACACGTAAAACATAGCAATTAGGGTTTGACAGATAATTTCACATAAATGACACATTAACACACATAATTTATTATAAATATGGTATAGTACAAACGTAAATTTCCCAGACATTACAACAGGCCTCACTGAGTGAGAGTGATAAGAAAGAAGAATATTTTCCAGTCCGGAAAAGAAGGCTGATCATGCAAGATGATTCTAACTCTGATGATCAGATGCCCATTGGGCCATGGATGAAGATAATAAAATCATCAGTTGCAATTCATGATGACTCTATTGACACAACTGAAACTAAGGAGCCAACTACTGATGTTAGTGCTCTGAAAAAAAGTTGCCAATGAAAAAAGAAACCGCTGTGCCGAAGAAAACTGATAATAGCAAGTTGAAAAGAAAATCTGATGACGTGGTTAGATACATCAGAAAGAAGAAAAAGGCTCAGTTCTCTACTATGGATGTCAGTCCACAAGAATCTAAGTCTTAAGGGATTTAGAAACTGCGACACATCCAGTCACACAAGAACCATCTTCTCAAAGGGAAAATATAGACAAGGAGGTTGCACAAATAATTGTTGATTTTGCTCAAGGTGATCTTCTTGCTGACTCTGAACAACTGCTGGAAGAAAAGAAGACTCATTAGGATGTATTGTCAAAGGTGGATGCAGTTATTAATGATCTGATGTTTGTGGAGAGTACACAAGAACCTTCACCAATTCTTGCTGAAGCAGCTCATATTCCTCAGGCCCCACAAGAACCATCAGTTCAAAGTACTGATGCTGGCCTAGTTCATTCTCCTGAAAAATCAAATCCTGATGTTATAGCAAATTCTGATGTTGATCAACTATTCATTCAAGCAGCTTCTATTGATGATTCGTTGCTGCTAACTAGCTTGTTAAAGCATCCTGGTGCGTTGTTTGTTCCTCCACTATCATCACTTCCACTTGAGTATTCACCTTCAGGTATTGCTTATTTTTCTATGTTGTTTCTCATATTTGTATGATTATAAATAGTCTCTTGTTTGAGGTTACCTCTATTTATATGACAAGCATACTACTCCTCTCAGCCACCTCTTATTTCTTTGCAATATGTGTGATTGTGCTTTTCTGTGAGACTGTGTGACAATATTATGCGAGAAAATTAAACTTTGAGTGAAAGTCTCCTGTACTGGCAAAAGGAGAGGTAGTTTTGAGAAAAGAATTTTATAAGTTTTTTCTTTGCTTATAAACTTTCTAATGTGAGAAACATATTACTCTTAAAAGTAATATATTGTGTGAGAAGTGATAAGATCACTTGAAAAGAAAAGAGAGATTTAGGTGTTACTTTATTTTATATTTCAGGATCTCATTAGGTACATACACTTATGGTTAAGGATCCTCTTAAAGGTAAAGCAATTCTGCCTAGCTCTGCAAACTCTTCTGAGGTTCTGTCTAGCTCCGATTCTGATGAAGATAGTGATCATGATGATTCTAACACAGCTCATCTTAAGACTGCTATTGATGCATCTAAGAAGTCCAATGTTGGTTCTTCTTCACATTTCAATGTTGATCCTTCTTATTACAATGCTGATGCTGAGCATTTTCGAAAGACTGAATGGGATTTTGCATGGAGAGATGCACATACTTCTATCTCCTCAACTGTTGGTATGTAACATATTCACAGGGCCTATGATGGACTTCAAAACCCTGAACTTAAATTGCATCTTAAGGCCTCTACCATCTCTGTGAAAGGAAATCTCTCTGAACTTGCTGATATGAAGACATCTCATGCCAGTTTACAGAACAAGATTGATGCAGTTATGATTAATCCACTTACTTCAGCTGAACTCATAAGTGTGAAAAAGGCTGTTAAAGCTGTGGTTCAATCTCAACAAAGCATGGACACTCGATTTTCTTCCTTGGAAGATAAAGTGTCTTCAATGGATGATCAACTGGATGCTATGTTTTCTCTTCTTTAAAATACTGATGCCAAAAAGGGGGAGAAGATAGCTGTCACAAAATATACACCTGACTCTATTCAGTTGGAAGATAAAGATACTGATGATGATGGTGATAAAAATCCGGTTGCAAATGTTCAAATTGCTCCTATTTCTCAACAACCTCAACATTATAAAAAATCTGGTTCTTCAAGACAAGGAAAGTCTATGGGTGCTCATGAAGTTAAGCACAAGACTAATGCTGATGCTCCTGAAACTGGTGATGTTACAATCTCTAACTTAGCAGATGCTAAAGGGTTATTCTTTCCTTACAGACACAAGGAAACAGGTGAATAGATTGTTCTGTATTACAAAGATACAAGGTTTGACCAAAAGAATGCCGGGAGTGCTCTTGGGTTGATAACTGAAAAATTTCCTGATCTAACAACTGAAGAAGCAGTTATGCAACAGAATGAGTTAATGGCTCAAATTGAAGCTGAAGCAAACACCTCTAAAAGAAGAGGAAAAAGAGGTGGAAGAGCTACAAGAGCTAGAGGAAGAAGAGGAAGAGGAAGAATTTCTAATTCTAGTCAAAGTTCTGCAATTGATTCTGTATTTCTGAATGTTCTATTCAGAGAAGGTTTTGTTCCTGTACAAGAACATGATTTAAAAGAAGAAGCTGAGGATACTGAAGAGATTATTGTCCGAAGGAAGAAGAAATCAACCGCTGACACTGCTCAAGTTGATATAAATAATGTAAATGTGTCTCTTGAAGTAGACATAAAACCTGAGGAAAAAGCAGATCATGATGTTGTGAGTATGATAGCTGATTTTAACACAGATGAAAAGGTGATCAAAGTATTGGATGAATCAATTCTTGATGAACAAGAAAGAATTGACAGAAGGAGAGATGATCAAGCATGCAGTGACTATGAGCACAGAATTCTAAATTCAAGAAGAGAGATGTGGCAGAAAACAAGAGGGAAGATTCATGATTTATCTACAAGGTATGCTCCTCTCAGCAAGAAGGATAAAAGATGGAAAGATGTTAATTCATTTAGTTATCCTAAAGGATTCAAGCATATTGAATTTGTGTCAGCAGGACTAAGGGATTCTATTTCAGAACATGAGAATATTGATAAGTCCATCAAGAAACCTTCTTGGGTGGAATATAATGAAAAGCTAAAGCTTATCAAAACTCGTACTAGAGGAGGTATTGGTCATTCTGGAATGGAAACTCCGAGGTCTGATTTATTGGACACAGATATTCTGACTGACAATCTTGGTCAAAGAGTTACTCCTTCATATCTTGAGAAGGTTGAAGCTGTAAATATTGTATATAGGAAAATAAATCTTGGTGATGTCAGAGAAGAGATTCTGTACTTCTTGAGAGATGGTAAAGTGAAAAGCTTTACATTGCAGCAACTCTTGATGAAGACTGTGACTGAGTTGAAATATATTCACTATCTTCTTAGAGTTGAGGACAATGTCACCAGAAACTGGTCTTCTATGATACTTGAGAGTATCAGAAGAAGAGTCATGAACGAAGAAGACAAATATAATGGTGATTATGTTCTTATGTACAGAAATTATACTGGTCAAGAAATGAAGATGGAAAAGGGAGCTACAATTTTGAAAGTTTTTTTCAACAATCCTCAGTTATCCTTAAGCTTTATTTTGATTGGTGATCTTGAAATAACTAAGAGTTCGATCTCTAAATTAAGATCAGCCATTTATCAGCTTGGAGAAGATACTGAAGAGAAGAAAGAGTTGAAGAAAAAGCTTGTCAAAGTCCTTCAAGACAAGAAGGAAGAAAGGTTGAACAAATTTCTGGAAACAATTGTCAGTTATCTTAGGATACTAAGTAAGCCTTATTCCTTGTATATTTTTTAATTGGTTTTGGCATCATTGAGAATGGAATTTATGCTTCATTACATTAAGCATAAATTGGGGGAGATTGTTACATGCTGATTCTCAATGTTCAGGAGAAGCTCAGGATCTGACTATTTTGGATGCCATCTGGATTTGATGTGCCATCAGGATTTGATGCATCATCAGTATCTGCTGAACATCAGCATCTGAAGGCAGTCTGTTGTGAAGATTGATTTTGTTCCTTATTTTTAGGGATGGATATATGTTCGTTCTGAGTAACATGACTTTGTATATTCAGTTAAAGATACGTATCATTTTCTGTTAGTAATTGATAATGCATATCCTAGACTGATTTGTAGCAGTTATGTATTATATAAACACAGTTTAGGTCATCACATAGTGATTAACTCGAGTATTGTACGACCTAGAAGCTCTCAAGAACATTAGTATTTATTGAGAGAGTTTGTAACAGTTTTTATCAGAAATATAAAGAACTGTTATATTTTTATACTTGTTCGAAACGTTTATACAATTGTATCCAACCCCCTTAAACAATTGTATTATTACTGGGCAACACAACTTCCATCTGCAAGAAAATGGTCCAAGTCACACACACCTGACTTAATAATTGGAAACCCTAAAAGTGGTGTAAGAACTAGAAAAGCCACTTAAAATGAATGTCTCTACCATTTTTTTCTATTTCAAACTGAACCCAAGAAGGTGGAAGAAGCTCTTCAAGATGCTGAATGGGTTACAACAATGCAAGAGGAGCTTAATGAATTTGAAAGGAACAAAGTTTGGACTCTTGTGCCAAGACCACAGATCTGTAGTTGGCACAAAGTGGGAGTTCAGAAACAAAACTGACAGCGAGGGCATTATTACAAGGAATAAAGCAAGACTGGTTGCAAAGGGCTATTCACAACAAGAAGGCATTGATTATGATGAGACGTTTTCTCTAGTTTCAAGGCTTGACGCAATAAGAATCTTTCTAGCCTATGCTACTCACAAGAAGTTTAAGGTGTTCAAATGGATGTAAAGAGTGATTTTCTAAATGGAGAACTCGAAGAGGAAGTTTATATTGAACAGCCTCCAGGGTTCATTGATCCAAAGTATCCAGATCATGTTTACTTACTGGATAAAGCACTCCATGGACTGAAGCAAGCTCCAAGGGGCTGGTATGAAATACTTGCTCTATTTCTGCTAGAAAGTGGTTTCACAATAGCTACAATTAACAAAACCCTCTTTTATAAAGACCATGGTAATGACTTGTTATTAGTATAGATATATGTTGATGATATCATTTTTGGATCTACTAATGATAAACTTTGTGAAAGATTTGCAAAGCTAATGCAGTCTAGATATCAAATGAGTATAATTGGAGATTTGAGTCACTTTCTGGGGTTACAAGTTGAACAAACTGATGAAGGGATCTTCATAAATCAATCCAAATACACCAGGAATTTACTCAAAAGATTTGGAATACAAGACTGCTCAACTTCATCAACTCCCAAGGCCACTACAACCAAGTTAGATTTAAATACTGGTTATTCAGTAGATATAACTAACTAGAGAGGTATGATTGGCTCACTCCTATATTTGACTGCTAGTAGACCTGATATCATATATGCTACCTGTCTCTATGCAAGGTTCCAAGCTGATCCAAGAGAACATCATGAATTAGTTGTGAAAAGAATTTTTAAGTATCTCAAAGGCACCATGAATCTGGGATTATGGTATCCTAGAGATTCAGTTTTTAAGCTAATTGGATATTCAGATGCTAATTTTGCAAGATGCAAAATAGACAGGAAAAGCAATTCTGGAAGCTACCAATTTCTTGGTGGCAGATTAGTTTCTTGGTATAGTAAGAAACAAAAGTCAATTTCCACATCAACTGTAGAAGCAGAATATATTGCTGCAGGAAGTTGTTGTGCTCAGATTCTATGGATGAAGAATCAGTTACTAGATTATGGGTTATATTATTCTGCTATTCCTGTATATTGTGATAATTAAAGTGCTATTACAATGACAGGAAATCCAGTGCAGCATTCATTGACTAAACACATCAGCATCAGTTACCATTTTATAAGGGAATATATGGAAGCAGGTACAGTGGAATTGGTCATTGTTCCAATAGATCAACAAGTAGCAGATATATTCACCAAGCCTCTCCGTGAAGCTACTTTCACAAGATTGGTGAATGCATTGGGAATGATATTAGGACATTTCTCAAACACTAATAATTAAGACATAATTGCTAAAAATTGAAGCATGGTATCTTATTATGTGTCAGTATTTGTCAGATACTGATTAATGTGCTAAATGTTGATGCCATGAGAACATGCAATTAACTTCTATGATCCTTAGTTGATAGATGCATGTTGAACTACTGATTATGCGTAAATGCTCTAATATTAGTTAAACTTGATTTGACTAATAGATCCCGACAGTAGTTGTTAAATTCTGATATTGGTCAAACCAGTGTTGACTGATAAATCCTGATAGTCATAATTAAAATACTGATAATGGTCAAACCATGATTGACTGTTATATTTCATTGATCATTTTGAATTTATTCAAAATAAATGTTTACTCAGTATTTTTAATTAACAGTGAGTTAGTGGAATATCTTTTAATTGCTTGAATGGGTTAGCCACTGCTGTAAGTATCTATTAACACTTGAGTACTTACATTGGAAATATGAATCTGAAGAGAGAGCTTACTTTTGGTTTACCTAGATACACGTAATCGTGTATACGTATTATGTTTAATTATTACATGGTTATTCAAAGAGTCTTTTCAATTTCTATCTCCTCTGCTAAAAATATAAACCCTCCACTTCCAAAACTTCTCACTGCCTTTTTCATTCACAAACTTCAAATATAGTCAAATTTCTTTATTCAACATTCTTAGAATCTATGGTCACTGTCTATTCTCTTACTCATGGAGTGTATCGACCATTTGCTAATCTCGAATATTGAAGGTTGTACTTTAACCCCTTTCATCTCAGGGTAATCTTTAATGGCCAAGATTATCCTCCATCTGGACTCCCATGGTCGATTTTTGATCGAATTGTCTGGGATGACACTCTCTCACTTCATCTTTTCGGAATGGATGTCCAGTTCGAGGAGATGAGAAGAGCTAAGGAGGCTGAGCAACATCGCCTCGAGGAAGAACAACGTCGCCTTGAATGGTTGATATTGCAAGAGAATATAATTTCTCTTACAGGTTCTATGTCACGCATCTTCCATCGTAGGGCGATGAAAAAGCTAGAAGATGAGAAGAAGAAGAAGAAGAAGAAGAAGAAGTTTGAGTAGTTAGATTGTTTTAGGTTTTTATGTCTAGAAATCTAAATCTTGTACTCGTCTTCTTAAACATTAATAAAAATATCTTTTGCCTTCTTTGACTCTTTAAGTGAATGAATGTTTACTGTCTTGTTTGTGCTTGAATACTTATGACTATTAATCTTTAAATTAGTACTGCATGCTTATAAATCCTGTTGGTATAATAATTTCTAGACCTTATTTAAGGACTACCTCTAGTTGAATGACCACATATCACCCTTCTTTAGACACCTCTTATTTCTGTAGAACAATCTTTCTGAGCTTTTTCTGTGAGTTATGTGAAAAGATTTAGAGAAAAACAGAATTAAAGAGAGGCATGATCCTTCCTGGCAAAAGAAGAGGTAGATGAGAGAAAGGATTTAGTAATCCTTGTGAGGAAGCTCTGACAATTAAAAGTCATGAGATGTGTGGTGTGAGGAGTAGTGATACTACTTTAAAAGAATAGAGAGATTAATTTTTACTTGTTATATGTTTGCAGGTGCATAGAGTACTAAAGAAACAGACGCTAGTACTAAAGAAACAGACGCTGAACAACAGTCCGTTGAACTTCGAATAAACTCTGATGTACCAAGTGTTGTTAATCTCCCTGCAAGTCTAAGTACTGATACTTTCTTATTGCCTATACAATCTACTATTCCACCATATAAAACAATCCCTGTTTTTACTGAAAAATAGTCCATTCACTCTACTATTCCACCACCTGAAGTAATCCCTGTTGTTGCTGAAGATGAAGTAACACAACAATCCATTCATAAAGTTTCATCCATTTCAGGGTCACCACAGCACTCTACAAGAACTGAGGTTCTGAAAGTAAATTTTGAAGCTCCAGTTCATTTATTTATAATTCTTAAAGATGTGGAGTTAACTACTAATGGTATGGAAGCTTCTGAAGCTGCTGGATCACATATTGCACCAAATTCTGATTCTATCTTACATGTTGAAGCTGGTGATGAAGTTCAGCAAATAGTTCGAGATCTAGTTGCAAATAAAGAATCTAATGATGGCGAAGAAGCTAATGTTTCAAATACTCTTATAGATCCTGAGGATGATCTTTTCTTCCCTGAAGATATGCCTATACATGTAAGACAACAGAAAATGAAAGAGTTAGATGCTAAGAAGGAACGAGATTATTTTGATAATCTCTGGAATGCTAAACAGAAAGATGATACATATCCTATTTCTAGAACAAATGATGTTGTACATCTAGAAACAGTAGAAAAGAAAATTCAGAATTCTGATATGCTGACTTATATGAAAGCATCAACGCTGATTGTTAGATCCTTACATAAAGATCAAGAAGCAACTACTTCTCAAATCAATCAGATCAAAGAATCATTGATTGCTTCAAGGCTGACTACTCATCATGAAATTCAAACACAAATTGCACCATTAATTTCCAAACAAACTATAATTGAAGCCAATCAAGCTAGATTGGAAGCTAAAAAAGTTCAAATATTTGATCAACTTACCGAGGTACATAATTCAATTGAGCTGATTCTTTCTCTACTTTTGGTGATAATGCCAAAAAGGGGAAGAAAGTTGTTACATCTAAATGCAAACAGCTGACCTTGACAAATAATGATGATGAAAATCCTGATGGAGGTAATAAGGGGGAACGGAAAGATAATGAAAGGAGAAGAGGTGAAAAGCTAGTTGAGATTAGTGGTTCATCAAAAGCAATCACTAGATCTCAATCTAGACAAGGTGGAGAGAGTAAGAGAAATGAAAGAAGAGTTAGAGAATTGACTGTGACAACAACAATGCAACAATCTTTACAAGTCACAACTGTTGATGAAGACCAAGGTATTTTGGAGATAGAAACTGATGTTGAAGCAATTTAATATATTCAAACTCTGAAAGTAAAAGGAAGCAAAAAAACTCTATTTTACAAGGATCCAGATATTCAAGCATTTGACTCTGAGGTGAGTAAAAGAATCTTTGAAAGAGAAAATCTTGGAGTTGATCTAAAACAGCTAAGGCAAATGGAGGAAGACTTCAAGAATTTAATGAAGATAACAAATATTGGTATTGCTATTATCTCTCAAGAACTTTATGAAGATGATCCTTTTAACAGACCAATCAGAGGTGTAGTTATAAAGGAAATAAGTCAGGAAGAGGATGAAAGATCTTTCAGATCTCAGGCTATTTTAACTGCTAACAAGAAGCATAAAGGAAAAGAGAAGATAAGAGAGAAGTCAAAGTTTTCAAAGCCTAAAGCCAAAGTTTAAAGAAGAAATCAGTATCTAAAGCAACTAAATCAAAAATACTGATAGATCCAATCTATACAGTTGCTCAATCTTTTGATACAGATGAAATTAATGAAGAAGAAGAAATCAACCAAGCTCACCAAAGAAGGAAGATTTATGGAGCTGACAAATTAAAATTAACCTCTGACATTGCTTAAGTTAAATAAGAAGTTGTTATACAACCAATCATAACCTCTGATTCTACTCATGTTGTTGATTTCTCAAATCAAATTCAAGCAGATTTATCAAATCCCAATTCTGAAGCACTCCTCATTATCAGTAGGGAATTTCATGGCATTGAACGCATTAAAAGTCATATCTTGATCCAGTACTCGCATAGTGAGCTCACCCTTCTGCACATCAATCAAGGTCCGGCCCGTAGCCAATAATGGTCTTCCCAAGATTATGAGAATCTTCTTATCCTCCTCGAAATAAAGAATTATAAAATCAACAGGAAAGATGAGTTTGTCCACCTTGACCAACATATCCTCCACAATGCCTCGTGGATATGTAATAGAACGATCGGCCAACTGCAAGGTCATATAAGTAGGCTTTGGATCAGGTAAGTCCAACTTCTTGAAGATAGACAAAGGCATCAAATTGATGCTAGCTCCCAAGTCACACAAGCATTTGTCGAATGACACTCTTCCGATGGTGCAAGGAATAGTGAAGCTTTCAGGATCTTTAAGTTTCAGAAGCAACTTATGTTGCAGCACAACACTGCATTCCTTCATGAGAGCTACGGTCTCTATTTCATCGAGCTTCACTTTTTGAGAGAGAATACCTTTCATAAACTTCGCATAGCTAGGCATCTGTTCAAGAGCTTCATCGAAAGGTATGTTGATATGGAGTTTCTTGAACACCTCCAGAAACTTCGCAAACTACCTATCCAACTTCTGCTTCTACAACCTCTTAGGAAAAGGAGGTGGAGAATAGATTTGTTTCTCCCTTGTATTTCCCTCAGGAGAAGTGTGTTCCACAGTTTTCTTCTTTGTTTCCACTTCTGCTTCCTTCTGTACTTCTTCTTCAAACACATCTTTAGATTCTTGAACTTGAGATTTTTCTTGGCTTGCAACCTTCCCAGACCTCAAGGTAATTTCCTTAACCTGCTCTTTTGCTTCCTCCTTGCCTGGAACTTCAGTGTCACTAGGAGTGTACCAGGTTTTCGATTCAGCAAGACATTAGCAATATGCCCAATTTGATTTTCCAAGGTCTTGATCAAAACCGCTTGGCTCTTGCATATAAGCCTTAACTCCTCCAATTCAGATTTTTTATTAGATTGTTGCAGTTGGAGTTGTTGTCTTGGTGTGTATTGCGGTTGTTGAAATCCAGAAGGGTTGTATTGCTTTACTGCATACTACTGATAAGGTTGTTGCACCGCATTCTGAGTGTTGCTCCAGCTGAAGTTAGGATGATTGCGGTTGTTGGGATGATAGGTGGCTGGAACTAGTTGCTGCGACCTCGGAAAGTTGCTCACGAACTGAGCTGATTCACTAGAAATAGCACACTGCTCTATCTCATGCACACCAACACAAAGGTCACACACTAGTGATCCATTTGTAGGAGATGCTTTGACTTTAAGAAATCATTCTAACTTGGCAGAAATTGGAGACAATGTAATGCTTGAAGACTTACAGAAGATCATATCAGTGCAATTGTTAGGACGAAAACACGCGCTAATATTCACGCAAGTATACGCGATCACAAGTAATATAGAATTAATTCTAGTTCGTTCTCACAGAGTCTGGTTAAGGTTAATTTTAATCAATGTACTTATGCAACAATGGTATGGTTATTATTCAATGCTAAGTTGATAACAAGTTGAGATTGTTTATAACTATGAGATTATACTAACTAATATTAGCTAAGAGAATTAAGGTTGATTTACTTATATAACACAAATATGGAATTTTAACTTCATTACTACTTCATTCAATAGCCTTTTTTCCTTAACCTTAGCATATAATGGTGATGAAAACTAATCAGATAACACGAAACTAGTAAATGCCAACTTTCGTTGTGCGAATACCCTACTACCAGACATCCACAAAAGATATAGAATCTAAATAGACACCAATTATATTGAGACCCTATATAAAATTTGACACCATAACGGTTTAATGCACAAGTTATCTATCATTATTACATAAGGCAAGTAAGATGGTTAAAATTACCAACGAATCATGCATAAAAAATACATGAACCTATGCTAGCATGGCAATTCTAAACCCCTATATCCACTTTCACTTCAATAAAGATTAACACGCTATCTTACAAGTTTGCGATGCTCATAAGACAAATAAGCAAAACCAATACTAGGATATCATACAATCACCACACTCTAAGGTATGGAAACATATTAACTATTGAAATCCATAAGTAAACCGCTAGAACCCCACGATAACGATTAGCCCATAACCGAACTCATCATCACCGTGGGTTCCGATGAAAGCATGGTATAATAAACTAAGTCTTTATACTGAATAATAATCAAAGTACGTTAAACAAGAGTATAGGTTCAACAAAATAAGAAAACTAGCATCCAAGATTACAACTTAAAATAAAGAATCACAAGAATCACAAGAATAAACTAGATCCTCTTCGCCTTGGTTGTATTTGTGCACCTAGGTCTTCTCGTTGTCTTCTCCTTAAGCTCCGTTATGAAAAACATCTTTAAGTTGTCTTTATATAGCAGCCCAAATCGTCCAAGAGCTCAGAAAATCAGTCTTCTGTTGAAAACAGGATTCCTGGAAATCGACCCAGCGCAGCCGCGTGCTATCACAGCGCGAGCGCGCTGACCTTTTGGAAAATTTTCTGATTTTTATTTTCTTTACTGGTTCTTGATGGCGATCCATGAGCAAACTCCCAGGACACCTTCCTAACACCAATTTAGCATCAAAGCAATGCTAAATCTCCATGATCCTTTATTTATGCCTGAAATGCAAAACACTACAAAAACAAATTAAATACACAAAATATTTGAGTATAAAACATCAATTCAAGCCTTTATAGTACGTTTTAAGTGAACATAAATGCCACTTAACACACCCCCAAACTTGAACTGATGCTTGTCCTCACGCATGAACAGACTTAAAGAACAAGAAATAAAAATACATGAATGCAACTACATGAATGCAAAGATCCCCTCAGAATAATTAAACCAACCGATGAGCAACATCTCAACAAATGCAGTTATTCGCACAAAGATCAATCAAATCCCACAATTCAACTTACAAGCCAGAAACGTGCGTGTGTGCAAATGCTTAATAGATATACTATCGCAACTAGATCAATAATCATGACTCGCTACTCACCAAGGCAATCACAAGGTTATAAACAGAATAAAAGCTAAACTCAAAATGACTGACAACACTTCAATTCTATTATCGGAGTTATTATATGGACTCATGCTTTTATTTATAAGACATAACAACACAAATATGCTTATTTGAATGTATAATGAGTGAGGTCCACAAAAGACTTATGCAATAATATCCATGTAGCGAGCGTTAGGTTAGTGGATCCCAGACTATAAAAGCCTTAGGTCATAGGAACAAAGTCCACCAAGAACTTGATAACTCGAGCATTAAAGAGCCCACTCGTGATCAATTATGCATCAACACATATTTTTTTCTTTTTCTTTCTTTTTTTTCTTTTTCTGAACGAGTGCATTTCGCTCCATCTCGTTCAACCCTAGACTACTCATATAAATATGAGCTGGCTACTAGCCATTTGACACCTAGCCACACAAACTAGCAATGAAATCCAATGTTTTTCTCCATTTTTTAAATATCCATGTTATATTGCCATTAAGAGAATGTCCTAAATTCTAAATATAAACAAGTGATTAAACCTTGACAAACAAACAAACTGTGACCATGATCTAGCACTCAAGCAACCTATAAGACTTAGTGAAATTTTATTGCTTCTAGCATGCAAATCAAGTCGATAGGACTTAACATCACTATACACGACATCACTACACTAGCATCAATATCACAAAACAATCGGAAAAGCAAACTTAAGGGATCATGTTATAATACACATGCAACTATATGCCACATACTAACATACAAAATAAAAAAACTACATGACAAATATGTAACTATATGAACTAAACTATCATGAATATGCAAACTATATGAGACTCACACATAACATATATTCCTTAACTACCACCAAATATTCACTGTCCTTAGTGAAGGTAATAGTAAGGAATCAGGAAAACCTACCTAGAATCAAGATCATCACCCTCAACGGGTGGAGTATCAGGAGTGTCAAAAGTGTTAGGAGGCGGGTACACAAAATCCTCACCAAAAACTGGCCACTGGATATCAACTCCTATTGCTCTGAATGCAGTCCCCAACGCCTGGGTGAGATCATGTGCAAACCTACCATGGATGTCATGCATCGCATCCATCCTCCTCATCAAGCGCCTATACTGCGCTGAACCCAAACTAGCACTGTCATCTGCTTCCTGCTGCTGCTGTGAAGGACTGACCTCACCCAACTGAGCTCTTCATGCGGCTCTGCTGGCCTGAGTCGTACCACCAGCATATCTCTGAGGTGCTAGTCGTCCACCTGGTAAGTGGTCATATGAATAACCGAGCCTCTTCTCATCAGCCTTTCCCCGTACCACTCCTGCATAACAGCTATCATCAAACTATGAATCAGGGCACTAGGCAACTGCAGCTGCTCGTGTGTGGGCCAATGAACTTCAATAGCCACACGCAACTTCATCTTAATCGATGCATACAGAATAGAACCTGTAGTGTTCCCGCGCAGAAACCTCAATATACCCTGATAAATCACAGACCTCAAGTCCACATAATCTCCCTGGAGAATACCCCACAACAGCCTTACCCGGTCCATCGTAACATCATGCACATATGATGAAGACATAATGTTAGCACAAATAAAAGAGTTCCATGCACGGGCATACCTGTTCATGCACGAGGGAGGGAAAGTAGCATACTCATTCGTGCCCTTCTTAAACTTCCAGTGAGTCTCAGGAACACAACGTAGCAACAATCAAGTCCAAATTATAATCCTCGCCGGTGTTCGTCACCCAATCATCCGGACTCGGCTGTCTCTCGGGCTGATTTATCACTCGACGAATAGCCTCAGCACTGTAATCCACATTCAACCTCCTCACCACAGTAAAACCATTCTTATCCGCCTTTACATTCGTGTAAAACTCGTGAACCACACTCAAGGGCACAACAACGGGTGTCTCATAAAAAGTGACCCAACACATCTCCAGAATCATCTCAAGCAACTTACCATCCCTCCCCGATGGTAGAAATCCTATCTCTTTGGCTATCGGCTTCGAAAGCAACCTTGTATACTTCGCTTCAGCCTACGGAGTAGAAAACCTTGGCCTCACACCCCCAACACTTGAAGAATCGGTGGTGTTGCTGCTAACTTGGGTTCGTTGTCTCTTGGGTGCCATTAAATTCGAATAAGTTTGAGAGAAAAGATGTGTTTAAGAGAGATTTGTGTGTTTGAGAATTGACAAGTGATGGAGAAGATTGTGTATAAGTGTGTGTATAAATAGGGAATTAGGAATTAGTTTTGGAAAAGAAGTGGGAATTGATTATGGGAATAATGGGAGTAATGGGGTGATTGAAACTAATTTGGAGAGGGAAATACGGAAGGTGAGAGAGGGAAATTCGGTTGTGATGTGATTTTGTTTTTGAATTTTGAATTTTTCTATTTTTTTTGAGGTTCAGAGAGCCAGCACGGCAGCCCCGCCTGGCAGCGTGGGCGCGTCGTGCTTCTGGAAAACCAGTGCGGCCGCCCTGCATACCAGCGCGGGCACGTACAACTACTGTACTTTCAGCACGGTTGCCTCGCTTCTCAGCGCGGGCGCGCCGAGCTTCTGTAGTTGAAACTGAATTTTTTTCTGATTTTTTGTGTTTTCTTCTTCCTATATCTACTAAATTACAACAAACTTGGGTTGCCTCCCAAGAAGCGATTGGTTTAAGTCACTAGCTTGATGTAGAATCCCCGAGATCAAGTTGACAATAAAACGACACTAACCACCTCACGGCTTTCCGTATTTCCATAATAATGCTTCAACCTCTGGCCATTCACCTTGAACGCTTGGCCTGGATCATTCTCAAAAATCTCCACCGCTCCATGTGAAAACACAGTTTTGATAACAAACGGCCCTGACATCTTGACTTCAACTTTCCAGGAAAAAGACGGAGATGAGAGTTAAACAAAAGGACTTGTTTCCCCACACAAATGATTTGAGCACAAGACCCCTATCGTGCCACCTCTTAACTTTCTCCTTATATATTTTGTTATTCTCATACGCTTGAAGTCGAAACTCGTTGAGTTCATTCGATTGAAGCATTCTTTTCTTACTAGCTGCATCCATATCAAGGTTCAACTTCTTCAAAGCCCAATATGCTTTATGCTCGAGCTACACAGGCATATGACATCCCTTACCATAAACCAACTGAAACGGAGACATGCCTAGCGGAGTTTTAAATGCTGCCCGATACGCCCAAACAGCTTCATCCAGCTTCAAAGACCAATCCTTTCTCGATGGACATACAACTTTCTCTAGAATACGCTTGATCTCTCTGTTAGATACCTCAGCTTGACCATTAGCTAAGGATGGTAGGCTGTAGCAATGCGATGATTCATATAATATCGATGCATCATAGCAGTAAAATTGCGATTGCAAAAATGCGATCCCTCGTCACTGATTATGACTCTTGGAGTCCCAAATCTTGTGAATATCTGCTTATGAAGAAAGTTAATACTACCTTTGCATCATTCATCGGTAAAGCCTTTACTTCAACCCATTTCGAGACATAACCAACCACCAATAAGATATACTGATTATTGCAAGGTGAGACAAATGGCCTCATGAAGTCAATTCCCCAAACCTTGAAAACCTCAACCTCAAGAAGCACATTAAGAGGCATCTCATCCCTCTTGAACATATTACCCACACGCTGCCAATGATCACACATCAAAACGAATCTATGCGCATTCTTAAATAATATAGGCCAGAAGAATCCCGCTTGAAGGATACGAGCTGTTGTCTTCTCTCTACCATAGTGGCCTCCATAAACAGTCGAATGACAGTCTCGCAAGATACCTTCCGTCTCGCTGTATGGAATACATCTCCTGATGATTTGGTCAGCTCCTTGGCTAAACAGAAATGGCTCATCTCACATGTACCACTTCACCTCATGAAGAAACTTCTTCCTTTGAGAAGAAGACAAGTCTTGAGGCATTATATTGCTCACAAGGTAGTTCACAATTTCTGTAAACCACGGTTCTTCCTCTTGCACCCCAAACAACTGCTCATCAGGAAAAGACTCAATAATCAATGTCTTATCTTGTGAAGTCATACTCGGATCTTCTAACTGAGAGAGATGATCAATGACTTGATTCTCAATACCTTTTATATCCTTGATCTCCAACTCAAACTCCTGAAGTAAAAGAACCCATCGAATCAATATATGCTTTGAGTTCTTTTTCGAGACGAGATAGTGAATTGTAGCATGATCAGTGAAAACTGTCACCTTCGTCCCAACCAAATAAGATCGAAACTTCTCAAAACTGTAGACAATGGATAAGAGTTCTTTTTAAATAGTAGTATAGTTCAGTTGAGAACCATTGGGGGTCTTACTAGCATAGTAGACCACATGAAATATGTTTTTCTTCCTCTGCCTAAGAATTGCTCCCACTGCATAGTTACTTTCATCGCACATCATTTCAAAAGGTTCATTCCAATCAGGTATAGTTATGACAGGTACCGTGATTAAACTCTTCTTTAAGATCTCAGAAGCAGCTAGGCACTCGTCATCAAACTTAAAAGGGACATCTTTCTCTAAAAGATTGCACAAGGGTTCAGATATTTTAGAGAAGTCCTTGATGAAACGCCGATAGAAACCCGCATGACCAAGAAAGCTGCGGAATCCCTTAACAGATATTGGTGGAGGAAGGTTTTCAATGACCTCCACCTTGGCTTTGTCCACCTCAATACCTTTACTAGAGACCTTGTGCCCAAGAATGATGCCCTGTTGCACCATGAAGTGATATTTCTCCCAGTTGAGAACCAGATTGGTCTCAACACACCTTTTAAGAATGGCGTCAAGATTTTGCAAGCACTCGTCAAAAAAATCACCGAATACAGAGAAATCATCCATAAACACCTCAACATTCTGACCAATCATGTTAGAGAAGATAGCCATCATGCATCTCTGAAATGTGATAGGTGCACCATACAAACCAAAAGAAACTCTTCTGAAGGCAAAAGTACCAAACGTACAAGTGAAGGTAGTCTTTTCCTGATCCTCTGGAGCGATAAAAATCTGATTATAACCCGAATAGCCATCCAGAAGACAGTAGTACTCATGCCCAGACAACCTGTCAAGCATCTGATCAATAAAAGGAAAAGGGAAGTGATCCTTCCTTGTGGCTTTGTTCAGCTTCCTGTAATCCATGCAAACTCTCCACCCCGTGACTATTCGAGTAGGAATGAGCTCATTCTTCTCATTACCAACAACTTTGATGCCTCCTTTCTTCGGCACACACTGAATTCGACTCACCCAAGAACTATCAGAAATAGGATAGATGATCCCTGCATATATCCACTTGAGAATTTCCTTCTTCACAACCTCTTTCATGATCAGATTTAGCCTTCTCTGTTGCTCAACAGCCGGTTTACTTATTTCCTCTAGCAGAATTTTATGCATACAGTAAGAGGGGCTGATTCCCTTGATATCTGCTATAGTCCATCCAATTTCCAATTTGAACTCTCTCAGAATCCTCAAGAGCTTTTTCTCATCACTACCTGAAAGGTCAGATGCAATAATAACAGGAAAAGTAGATGCATCACCTAAAAAAGCATACCTTAAGTGATCAAGCAATGGTTTAAGCTCGAGTGTAGGAACTTCCTCAATAGATGGCTTGAGGCGCTTTGGAGAATTTTTCAGCTCTTCCAATCCAAGAGATTCAAACGGCATATCCAGTCTTCGCTTCCAAGGAGAAGCATTTAAATATTGCAACTGCTTATCACCTTCATCATATTCACTATCTGAATTTCCCAACAAGGCTTTCTCTAAGGCATCAGACCTTAGCATTTGATCAAGTTCTGAAGTAACCACATAATCGACCAACTCCACTTTTAAGCACTCCTCATTATGAATAGGGAATTTCATGGCATTGAACACATTAAAAGTCACATCCTGAACCAGTACTCCCATAGTGAGCTCACCCTTCTGTACATCAATCAAGGTCCGACCCGTAGCCAAGAATGGTCTTCCCAAGATTATGGGACTCTTCTTATCCTCCTCGAAATCAAGAAATATAAAATCAGCAGGAAAGATGAGTTTGTCCACCTTGGCCAACACATCCTGCACAATGCCTCGTGGATATGTAATAGAAAGATCGGCCAACTGCAAGGTCATATAAGTAAGCTTTGGATCATGTAAGTCCAACTTCTTGAAGATAGAAAAAGGCAACAAATTGATGCTAGCTCCCAAGTCACACAAGTATTTGTCGAATGATACTTTTCCGATGGTGCAACGAATAGTGAAGCTTCCAGGATCTTTAAGCTTCGGAGGCAACTTCTGTTGCAGCACAACACTACATTCCTCCGTGAGAGCTACAATCTCTATTTCATCGAGCTTCACTTTTCGAGAGAGAATACCTTTCATAAACTTCGCATAGCTAGGCATCTGTTTAAGAGCTTCAACAAAAGGTATGTTGATATAAAGTTTCTTGAACACCTCCAGAAACTTCGCAAACTGCCTATCCAACTTCTGCTTCTGCCGCCTCTTAGGAAAAGGAGGTGGGGGATAGATCTCTTTCTCCCCTGTATTACCCTCAGGAGGAGTGTGTTCCACAGTTTTCTTCCTTGTTTCCACTTCTGCTTCCTTCTGTACTTCTTCTTCAGCCACATCTTCAGATTCTTGAACTTGAGCTTTTTCTTGGCTTGCAACCTTCCCAGACCTCAAGGTAATTGCCTTAACCTGCTCTTTTGCTTCCTTCTTGCCTGGAACTTCAGTGTTACTAGGTAGTGTACCAGGTTGTCAATTAAGCAAGGCATTGGCAATCTGCCCAATTTGATTTTCCAAGGTCTTGATAGAAACCTTTTGGCTCTTGCACATGAGCCTTAACTCCTCTAATTCAGATTTTTCATTAGATTGTTGCAGTTGGAGTTGTTGTCTTGGTGCGTATTGAGGTTGCTGAAACTAGGAGGGTTGTATTATTTTGTTGCATACTGCTGATAAGGCTGCTGCACCGCATTCTGAGTGTTGCTCCAGCTGAAGTTAGGATGATTGCGGTTGTTGGGATGATAGGTGGCTGGAACTAGTTTCTCCGACCTCTAAAAGTTGCTCACGAACTGAGCTGATTCACTAGAAATAGTACACTGCTCTGTCTCATGCGCACCAACACAAAGCTCAAAGA
Organism: Apium graveolens; assembly: GCF_009905375.1. Lineage (NCBI taxonomy): Eukaryota > Viridiplantae > Streptophyta > Magnoliopsida > Apiales > Apiaceae > Apium > Apium graveolens. The sequence goes on along the minus strand of NC_133653.1, from coordinate 227,431,678 downwards.
CACTAGTGATCCATTTGTAGGAGATGCTTTGACTTTAAAAAAGCATCCTAACTTGACAGAAATGGGAGACAATGTAATGCTTGAAGACTTACAGATTATCATATCAGTGCAAATTTGTATTGATCATGCTGAAGAGAAAATATTCTATTTTCTGGATTCTGGGAGAAGCTTAAGGTTGAATCTAGAACAGTTAAGAGACAAACCATGGCAGAAATTGAAACTTTGTATGGACGAAAACACACGCTAATATTCACATAAGTATATACGATCGCAAGTAATATACAATTAATTCTAGTTCGTTCCCACAGAGACTGGTTTAGGTTAATTTTAATCAATGTACTTATGCAACAATGGTATGGTTATTTTTCAATGCTAAGATGATAACAAGTTGAGATTGTTTATAACTACGAGTTTATACTAAGTAATATTAGCTAAGAGAAATAAGGTTAATTTACTTATATAACACAAATATGGGATTCTAACTTCATCACTACTTCATTCAATAGCCTTTTGTCCTTAACCTTAGCATGCAATGGTGATGACAACTAATCAGATAACACGAAACTAGTGAATGCCAACTTTCGTTGTGCGAATACCCTACTACCAGACATCCACAAAAAAGATAGAAGTTGAATAGACACCAATTATATTGAGACCCTATATGTCTATAGAATTTGACAACATAACGGTTTAATACACAAGTTATCTATCGTGATTACATAGGGCAAGTAAGATGGTTAAAATTACCTACGAATCATGCATAAAAAATACATGAACCTATGCTAGCATGGCAAGTTCCAAACCCCTATATTCACTTTCGCTTTAATAAAGATTACACGCTATCTTACAAGTTCGTGATGCTCATCAGACGAATAAGCACAACCAATACTAGGATATCATACAGTCACCACACACTAAGGTATCAAAACATATTAACTATTGAAATCCATAAGTAAATCCACTAGAACTCCACGATAACAATTAGCCCATAACCGAACGCATCATCACCGTGGGTTCCGATGAAAGTATGATATAATAAACTAAGTCTTTATAAACTGAATAATAATCAAAGTACGTTAAACAAGAGTATAGGTTCAACAAAACAAGAAAACTAGCATCCAAGATCACAACTTAAAACAAAGAATCACAAGAATAAACTAGATCCTCTTCGCCTTGGTTGTATTTGTGCTCCTAGGTCTTCTCGTTGTCTTCTCCTTAAGCTCCGTTACGAAAAACTTCTTTAAGTTGTCTTTATATAGCAGCTAAATCTTCCAAGAGCCCAGAAAATTAGTCTTCCATTCAAAACATGATTCTTGGAAATTGACCCGGCAACTTTCTGCTTCTCTGGCGCGGTCGCACGCTATCACAACGCAGGCTTGCTGACCTTCTGGAAAAAACTTCTGATTTTTATTTTCTTTGCTGGTTCTTGATGGCGATCCACAAGAAAACTCCCATGACACCTTACTAACACTAATTTAGCACCAAAGCAATGCTAAATCTCTTTGATCCCTTATTTATGCCTGAAATAATAAACACTACAAAAACGAATCAAATACACAAAATACTTTAGTACAAAACACCAATTCAAGCCTTTATAGGACGTTTAAAGTGGACATACATGCCACTTAACAAACTTATTGCTATGATTCCCAAGGTAACTAATTCTGTAACTGTCATATGGTCTGCATTCATAAAGAACCTGATATAGTTAAAGGAGAAAAAAATGCCTTACAAATCAAACTACATTCCAAAGTACATTGATCAAACTGAATATGCTGTTGATATGCCTGTTGGAGGAGCCAAGATAGAAATGAGTCTAGGGACTGATGTTTTAACCTTTAATCCTGATGGAAAGAAAATTGGGTTTCAGGAGCTGGATGATCTATCTCTTAGAAATTCAAAGTTACATAATCTCAGGGCTTCCATCTATCAGAATGATGAATCAACAGATGAACTAAGGGAACATAAACAGAGGATACAATGGTATTTGGATGTAATAGAAGAAAATCTGCTGAGGAAGTTTTTTGAAGATTTTACAGACTATGTTAGAGTTTAGAATGAAGAGTAAAGTCTGATATTCACTGAAATAAGAAAGAATATGCTTACTTAATTTCTACATTTAGATAGTTTTGACATCATCAAATTGGAACTTGTACATATTGTCATAATGCACAAGTTGGGGGAGATTGTTAGATATAATTGATGATATCAGCGAAAACTATCAGAAGTTCATATCAGGACTTATATCAATATTTACTTAAGAGTGACGTCATCAGTACTTATATCAGTACTTGATGATCAGTAGATGATGTCATCAGGATTTATCACTTCAGTAGATATTCAATATGGAAAAAGGAAAGAAGGAATTCAAGGCGGTGAAGGACTTTATCTCAGAAGCAATCATACATGGATAAGTTTCCTTATTGTAATTGAATAGGATTCCTTATTTGATTGTGTAGTTGTGCTCTATATAAAGCACATATTAGATTCATGCTATAAACATTGCGAACATTGTTACATCATTCGCATAACCTAAAATCTCTCAAGGATAATTGTTCATCCTTTTGAGAGAGTACGTGTGTAATCAGTTTTTATCTGTTAATATAAAACTATTGATTCTGTTGAAGCTTTGTTGAATTGATTGAATAAAATGTATTCACCCCCTCTACAGTTGATTACGGGCCTAACATATGTTGTACACATGATTTTGACCTTGGTGAGTTTTTCAGAAAAAGCAATTTAAAAGAATTCACCATGATCAAAATCTCACCACTATCTTGTGATAAAAATATTAACAAAAAATGTCAACAAATTTATTCTAGTATGTGGTTCTACACTACTCACCATTAACTAGTGGTAAAACTATTAACAAGAAATGTTAGTAGATTTATCAGAAGTTTATAGTGCTACAACCATCACCACCACTAACTAATGATATGGATATTAGAAGTTATGGTGCTGCCAATCTCATCACTAACCACTGAAACAAGTTATCAAAAGTGTGATGCTACAAATCTCATCACAAACCACTGAAATAAATTATCATAGGTGTGATGCTACAAATTTCATCACAAACCAAATAAATTATCAGAGGTGTGATGTTACAAATCTCATCACTAACTACTGAAATAAATTATCACAGATGTGATGCTATAACTATTTTAACAACTTGACTTATGGAGCAAATATTAACATTAAATTATTACAAGGTCCATAAATCAATCTATTAAAGCCATAAACACAATAAATAAATACAACAAATATTCAATAAATATATGCACTCAAATATTGAGGGAAAGATGACATTCCTGATTTCACGTCATATCCGGTAGTGACTCCTTTGCTGTTATCTCCAAAGGTTACTAACAGACAATCTTACTTGTCCACTTTTGATAGCAGGGCTCTATCCTCGAACTCTTATGTATTAAACATTCATTGTTCATAATCCACATGATTCGCTTCACTTTCACTTGCCCTACCACATTATGGATCAAGTTTTCTTTGGTACCCAAACTAAGTTGGGTCTTGGGAACTTAGAAAGATTCACAAGATGAATAATATCATATGCAAATTTGACATGCTTTTTTTTTCTCAACGACTTTCTTCTTCTTCTCTTTAGAAGCCTTAAGTCCTTCAGAAACCATACAATGCAAATTTGACATACAGTGCACCACACCCGTGTTGCCCATATTGTTATCACGCCAATGTTGATACCCCGATTTGACATTATACCGACCATTCGTTGTTCTAGGCCATGTAATATGATCCTTAACAGTCCCAAGAGGTATACGAGTTTCCAGAATTAAGCATGCATCAATCTCTAAAAAGAAATTACGAACCTTTACCTTATCCCAGCTTCCAGAATTAGTCATGGTGAAATCAGAAACGTGGATATTAGAAACTGCATAATTTGTGATCTGATCAAAACAAAAACCATCTTTGCTCCTAAGATATGGATCTTTAACTACATAGATATCCATTGTAATAACCCCAATTTTTGGGAAATTTTTGAAACCCTTATGAATAGTGTTTTTGCTGAATGAGAAAACTTTTCATGCCACACTATGTAGGGGTTCTGTTATGGATATTCTGAGATTTTATCAGTACTCTATATGATATATGAGTGTATGTAAAGATCGCCAGAATCCAATTCCGAACACTTTGGTTTTTCCCGGAAATCCACTAGATACGGAAAGAATTGAGTATAAGGTAGCAGGATAAAAAGGATTTAAATTAAAGGATTATAATAGAGGATCATAAAAAGGAATATAATGTATTGAGAAAGGTTCAGGGAACCTAAGTAATAAGATCCCGGGTATGATCCTTCAAACGATAAACGAAAACGAAAGTTAAGCGAACCGTATAGCAGATCAGCGGTCATTAGGCAAACAATTAGGAAGTTAAGCAAAGGGATTAGAGAGAGTGATGTCACCCAACCAATGAGAAGAGGACAAAGAGGGAAGGATGACATCACAGCATGACATAGGCATGACATGGGAAGGAAGGAGATGTGGTGGCTTTTTAACCACACAAAATCAAGGGCAACTAGGTAATTTACTAAAACAAAAAAAAATCAAACCAACCAAGCCAAGCAAATCATTTTCATCAAAACACAAAAATCAATTCTCTCATTCAAGCAAAGATAGCTCTCGGCTTCTTACTATTGCAAAGGGAGAGAAATTCAAAATCAAAGATCCAAGCTTCCTAAATTGGTGAGTTAATTCCCTAATCATCCTTATGCATAGTTAGGGCTATATCATGAGTTTAAGCCATAAATTCTTTCTCAATCTTCTTCATTTAATCAATGAAGAAGACAATGAATAGTGTTTTCAAGTTTTTAACTTGAATTTTTTCTTGATTTCCTTGAAGATCCAAGCATCCCTAAGACTTCTCAAAGCTTCTTAGGGCTTCCTAGCTCCTCCCACCACTTCAAGGAAGGTATATCATCTCCAAACCCTAGATTCCTATGTTTAATAAGATGATTTTTATTATTATGGTGATATTGTAGCTTAATGGTTGTGGTTTAGAGTTTAGGTTGAAGTGGTATTGAAATGGAATGGTAAATCTTGTTGTTTTGATTAAAAGAACTTAAGTATAGTTAAAGTTAAGCTTAGGCATAAGTATAAATGTTGGAATTGAATTGAGTGGGGCTGTTATGATGAGATAAGGATGGATGTTGGTTGTGTGTTTGATTCGAGGTTGAATTGTGGTTGGTTTTGAATGGTTTAAAATTGGGAAATCGCGTAAACATAGTCGTCGTAACGTCCGATTTTCTTTAGACTGTTTTTGTGCATAACATTAGGAACCGAGAACCCCCTGCTAGATTATGACCATTTCCATTTCTAAATAGCTCGTGTTACGAGCTTCGTTTTGATATGTAGTTCGTTCGATTCCGATGCACGGTTTAGCAGAAACGACCATTTCAAGTAATGGCGTTTCGCGAACGAAAATTTTCCCCTCGCCTTACTTTGAAACATAGGTTAAAGACCAAAAAGGGTTAATTAATGTATGAAACATTTATGGTAAGTGTGTTAGGCAGTTGGTAAGACACTCGCGAAGGAATCGCCTTAAAACTCGTAAAGGTTAAATTATTAAAAATGGTGGAGCCGAGGGTACTCGAGTGACTTAAGAGAATCAGTAAGCGCAAAACGAGCGTTAGAGTCTGAGTTGGCTAGAGTATAGATTTACAAGTGACTTTAGTTTAATTACAACTTACTTGTTGCTTATAGGTTACCAGACTCGTCCCGAGCCATTCGTAACCCCCAGTCGCTCAGGCAAGTTTTCTACCCGTTATAACTGTTGTTGTGATGTATTTGTGTATATGCATGATCTTGCGTTAAATGCATATGTGTTATAGCAGATCCTTGCGATATATTGTAGCATGTTATATGGTACATATGCATACCTGTTTCGTATTCTTGCCATATATAATTGTTGATTCAGTTGATAATACATATGCTAGAGGATAGCGGTAATTTGCATATACCCTTAGTATAGGGACCCAAAGGTGAACACATTTTCTAAAACCGGGAGTCGAGGATCCCGAGTAGATTCCGTATATATATATATATATATATATATATATATATATATATATTTATATATATATATATATGGTCATAGTTTTCAAAACTATAAATCGAATAAGGTTTATTCGATAACTTTATTTTATTTTATGAATATTATTTCGAATATTCATTCGAGGGCTTATGACTCAGCTTATTTATTTATTGAATATTATTTCGAATATTATTCGAGGGCTTATGACTCTTTTATATTATTATTGGATATTACTTGGATATTCATTTGAGGATGTATGACTCCTTTATTTTATGAATATTATTTATAATATTCATTCGAGGTATTATGACTCCGCTTATTACTGCAATATATTCTTTATTGTATTAAAGAATAAGGTGTCGATAATCAAACTTATTTTTGATTATTCAAATAAAGATAGTACTTTCGTATAAGTATATCTTTGGTTATTTAATACCCGTTTCAAGTATAAGTTTTAATACTTCTACTTCAATTATTTTTATAAAGATTATTCTTTATGGGAATATTATTTAAATAATAATATTCAGACATTTTCTAAATATACTGGGGACTGATTTACTTCATTAAATCAGCTTTACTCCAAACACTCTTTAAAGTGTTTTCGAGTCTTCAAAATGATTTTTAAAAGTTAGAGCGGATCCCAAAACTCATTTTTATATTTAAGATCTTCCTTTTTAAGGGGATTTAAATACTCGCTCAAAACCTGAGGGATCCGGCACTGTGGTGTATTTTATATTCGCAACAAGGTTGCAGTTTTGGTAAATGAATTGATTACTTACCCAACGTTCGGGAAGTAAGTCCATCTATTGAGTCGGCATAAGCAACATTGGCTCAGTGGGCGTCCATGATAGTGTAAGTGGCTCAGTGGGAGTCCATCAAATGCATAAGTGGCTGAGTGGCAGTCCAGCATAAGGTCCTATTACGACCAGGGTGATGACCAGTGGGGAATTCGTCCATCTACTAGTAGAAAAGGTTACTTATTGGTATCTTTGCCTGATCAGCAAGATATCAGGTTTATGCCAAAATTCTTTCCTTTCCAAATTTATTGGATTTTGCAATTCTGTTCATACTTTACATGACAGAGGTTTTCAGGAAATGTATATATATATATAGGTGTATATATATGTCGGGACTTAATGAAGTATCTCGTAACTTCATTATTTATAATGATATTCAAAGATTGAATCTATTCAAATCTTGTCTTGTAGTCTCATCTATGTGATGAACTTTTGAAACTGATTATAACTTGAACGGTGGTAGTTCAAGTAGTATTTGGGAAAGATATAAGTATATTGGGGTATCTTGTAACTTCATCTTTTAAACTTATATCTAATTAATAATTGTCTTATGAATGACAAAGATTTTCAGAAAAACGTTAAGACAAGGTTAGATATATGAGATCACCTTGCAACGATATTTTTTTATACAGTTATACATTGGGACTTTGTGTATATTATGCATGGAAGAGGACTTCCAATATTTTGAAAAGTATATATGTATATATATACTGAATATTTTGCGACTTCATCGCATTAAGATATCAACTTGGTTCATTTCTTTTGACCAAGACTTTCATGAGTATTATGAGTAGGTTCATATATTGTTAATCATTATACATATTATTTTGGTGGGCTTGCTGCTCACCATTGCTTTCTTCTTTCATCACACAACATCAGACAGATAAGATGAACAGGACCAAGCTCCCAATTCGCAAGCGGATAGGAAACGTACCGCAGCTTTCTGGAAGCGTTGAGGCCGCTGTAGCTGAGGTAGAAATTACCAATAGGCTAAGTTTTCAACTAATAATGTACCAGACTTATGTATACTATGAATTGTAATAATGGCAAAGAAATGTAAATTTATCCAGAAAACCTTTTAAGGTGTATTGACATATAATTGTGGAATAAAATGACTTGTGATTATTTGTGGATATTCATCTCTGAGACTATAACTTGTGGTGTGTGTATTTATTGTGGGGTCACAGTACAGAGTAGTTGATTGTGTATTAAGATTGGGTGTTATTAAGGGAAATGGATCTCGTGACAACCCGGATCCCCGACCCCGGATTTGGGGGTGTTACAGAAGTGGTATCAGAGCTAAGCGTTATAAACCTCAGAGATGATGTGGCGTTAAGATAATAAGTTCACTAATGTAAATAAGAACTCTTGCCAAGTTCATAGTCGGGCTACCTAACGTAGTACTGACAGTTAAAACCCTTATGGGAACCCTTATAAATACCGTGACAGAAGCGTAGTTCGTTATCGTAGATGGTAGCGGGACTCCAAACCCTAAGGTTGAGGAGCAATAATGCGATGATGTTTTATTAATTATTGGAGATCAGATTATGGATTCGATAGAGCGTCCTAACACGAGACCGGATGATGTTCATATTAAGGATGTAGCGGTTAAGGATGTTGTCCTAGAAGGGATTATTGCTGAGAAGGATCCCATGGAGGATCATGACAAGAATGAATAAAGGACCACTGATGAATTGATGACCATGGTTAGGTCGACTACCAGAGGTAGGATTGGCCGGTCACTACCGGAGGTTCGTTCAAATTTGTAAAGATAGTAGCCCCTTTGAAGCGGCTTACTCGTAAGACTAAGAAGTTTGAATGGACAGAGAAATACGAGAAAAGATTTTAACAACTAAAGCAAAGGTTGGTGGTGACCCATATGTTGGCGTTGCCGGATGAAAAAGGAGATTTTGTGAATTGTAGTGACGCTTCGCATAAGGAATTAGGGTGCTTCTTATACAGCACAGCAAGGTAATCGCGTACGCGTCAAGATAATTAAGGGAATATAAAATTCAATATCCCCACCCATGAGCTTGGGCTCGTGGTAATAGTTTTGCCCTAAATATAGGAGGCACTACTTGTATGGAGAGAAGTGCGAGATTTACACAAACCATAAGTGCTCTAGTGCATTTTCATGCAGAAAGAGCTCAACATACGCCAGAAAAGGCGGTTAGAGCTAATCAAGAATTATGATTGGGAGATTCTTTATCATTCGGGGAAAGCCAATGTGGTGGCTGATGCCCTTAGTAAAACGGAGAGACTCAAAATAATAATGTCTTTGGGAGAGTTTATAAGAGATTTTGAAAAAATGGAAATAGAAGTGAAGGTAACCGGAGCCGGTACCGAAAAGCTGTTTGAGATTGCAATACAGACCGAATTATTGGAAAAGAACATATTGTGCCAGAAAAAGTGATGAATGAAGGCAGAGAGCCAACAAATAGATAAAAGATTAATACCGAGAAAAATGATAAGGGAATAATGAGGTATTCCTACAGAATTTGAGTTCCAAACGTTCAAGAGCTTAAAGATGAAATCTTAGATGAAAGCTAGTTTGAGGAATAAGATTTAGAGCAAACCCAGAATGTGATAGTCAGGGAGGACGTCATCAAGATAGAAGGAACCCATAACATAATGAAGTGGAAAATGAGGATTTTAATGTATAAGATAACCCCAAGTATGGGAGAAGGATGAAACATTTCATATTGAGAAAATAGAAGTCGAGCAAGATAAGGAGACCCGAGACGGTACTCCTATATGGAAATTCATGGACCCGTCTAAACAGAACTTAGACTATTATCCCCAACCACCACCCTGAGGAAACAATGCGGTGTGAAATTCTTTCAGGACCTCTAAGTCGCTAAGCTCTCAGAGTTCCAAGGAACAAGCTGACCCAGTCGAGGCAAGAGCCTGGCTAAAGGAAATATAGGAATCATTTGAGATTCTAAATATTGACGAATCATAAAAGACTGTTTTTATCACTTACCCTCCTAAGAGAGAGACTACCCGCTGGTGAAAGACCAAGGAAGGCACGGAGCAAGAGATTATAATAAACTGATTTAAGTTCAGTCAATTGTTTTCAGGAAAGTACTTCCCAAGGTTATAGAGATAGAGTAAAAGCTTTAGAGCCAGAACAAAGGCAGACGAGTATGATGAATTATGAATCTAAGTTGTAAAAGTTGTCAAGATTCGTTCTAAGGACACGAATCCAGAATGACGGGATGTTTGAAATCAATGCTTGTGTTGTGCTGGTTCATGAAATAATGATAAGAGAAAGGAAAATAAAAAGAAACTGAAGTGGAAAGGAATACAAGGGCAATAGAGTTTGAGGTATGATAAGGGAGTTGGGTATGAGGAAACCCTAAAGACTCGTAGCAATAGACATAGAAAAGTATGCATTCATCAGGATGAGGGTGATTCACCATGAGTTGAAGTTGATGGTTGAAGGCATAAGAGATACATATAGTTTACCCCCTGTAAGTTGGGAGGATTTGAGGAAACCTTGAGATAGTTTGAAGGATAAATAATGAGACGCGGATAGACTGAGGAGACAAGGAAATAAGAAATTAGGAAAATTGGATGAAGGAAGTGACCTTCAAGAATGTGAAGTGTAAGACCGGTGGCTTGATACCCAGAAAGGGAGACGCCAGGTATGAAAGATATCCCAACATTGAGGTGACTGTTGAGATAAACAACAAAAGTAAATAAGGAATTATTAAGAAGAAGTTCACGTTAAACACGACCAATATCTTCCAGAACATCCTTGTTATCGTTACCAAATTAGGCAAGACAAGCGGATAACCGTTGTTATCTTTTGGAGGCCATATTGATTGACCCCATTTTGAATACAGATGTTATTGTGAAATTAGACATATACTATCGAGGTGGGAATGATTGAATAAGACACCCTTATCAGGGATATATGACTTGATTTATCCATGGAAGGATGCAGGTACCTTTTAAAGGTGGAATTAAGGATAGAACATCGGTAACTTAAAATGAATCCTAGGGGAATGCATAAAGGTTGGCATGTCACCCTTAATAGGGACAGTATGAGTTTTGACAGTATGATTTGGAAAGGATTAAGGTAATAACGACCTTTAAGGATCAGTGGAGAAATTTTTCAGAGTATATAGACAATGATTTTAGTATTAGTAAATGATATTTTGATATGCCCTGTATCTAGGGAATACAGGAGGAACGATTCAAGGATAACCTTAGAGGTTTTACAAGGAGAAAGGTAATATTCAAAATTCTCAAGAATAGAAATGTTGATAAAAGAAATGTGTCGTAATTATAATGATGCCAAGTGGGGCATGTGTTACACCACGAGAAAGTATGGATCGAACCAATAATGGTCGAAATTGTTCAGGGCAATTAGGACTTAAGATAAAAGATGTTCTAAGTATGATTGAGAGTCAGTCGTGACAGTGATTAACCTCTAAAGACTGAGGCAATAACTTATGGAAAAATGGTGATATTTTTTTTTTTACTTATCAGATTTTAAGGGAAACATCTTCACATAAGCAGTGATTGAAATGAGGTAGAAAATTATTGGAGGTGGTTAAAATGACATTGACTATAAGGAAATTTTACTATCAGGAAAGGCCAAAGAGGTGGCCGACACTTTAAAGGTAAGAGGATAATTATAGGCGCTTGTGCCAAAGGAATACAGTGATGATGGTTAAAGCTATACAGGTTGTATTATGGTTTGGAAGATTGACATTCCTTCTGATGACTGTGCAATACCCAATCGTAATAGAGGTTGGTAAAGGTTTAATTCGTGTAATCGCCATGAGCGGGCTATCTATCTCAGAAGGTACTATCTTGAGAATAATCCGGGACCATATTTCAAAAAAAAAGGACTAAACGAACCTTGAATTAAGTCTCCTGTTTAAGGCATACGATTAAGAATGGTATTCACCTGCTATCGTTGCTTTGACTGAAACTCTTCTGCAATTTTATCTACTTCATGTCATGTATGTATGTCAGGATCAGGAGTGTTCTTCATGAATCATGAATGGTGATTAGGTTACCTCCTTAGAAGAATTTTATACGACATATATGGACTCCGTATGGTGAGATATTAAGATTTCATGGAAAGTGAATGATGACAGTAGGTCAGTGGTGGACCATAGTAAGGCAGCAATGATTATGCGAGTAATGAGCTGATTACAACCATGAGAGTTGTATTGGAATGGATGTTGAGATTAAGTACCATTAATCGGGTCGTGGTAGTGTATAAGTTATCATTGATAGACTAATTAAGTAGAGTATCTACCTATTGAATATTTATTCCTTCTTATCAATAGAGAGTCGTATTACGATATGAGGAAGGTTGCGGTGCGAGCATAGAATCCTAGTAACGGTGATATATAGAATGAGATCCCAGATTCGATTTTCGATGTCGAGGGAGTTTCAAAGGTGATTGTGTATAAGCTCGAGGAAGAGCATGGGTCCATAGAATGATGGACGGGATAGCGAAAATATTTAGGCATGTGAAATACGATGCTATAGTACTTGATGTTGATATAAATACATATATGTTTTGTTCTCCTATGACAAACCTCTATAGTTCAGAGGTAGATTCCAAGCCAGATATTTTATGGCAATATTTTTTTACATATATACAATTCTCTTCAGTTCATTCTTTTCTCTTCTTTTCATTTCATGTAAGCTGAGAAGAACAACCCTTCCAGAAGGGGAGGTATTGCCGAATGACTATCTATCTTTGTGATAGAAGCCTAGTAGGATACCACATGTTGTTTAATTGCTTGTCAAGTACTAAAGGCTGGCCACCTTTTGTACTAACTATGCAATAGAACAAGTGTTCATGATCATAGTGATCTCTCAATAAATTCCTTTACTTCTATCTGATTGATCAAACTTTGGGAAATAGAAACAGCTGAAAAAGGATAATAAAATTATGATAGTATTCGGGATGGGAACACATTCGTGATACTAACATTGACGTGGTTATTAAAAGGTTATAGAACGTTAACGAGCAAAAGTATAACCAGTATAAGATTAGGAACGGAAGGTGATAGCGATTACGAACTGGAAAAGAATGGGTATTGAGAAGCAAAAGCTATAATGTTAGAAGCTATGATGAGAGTCTGTGCAATAGACTTGAAAGAAATTGGAATGATCACTTAACACGGGTTGAGTTTTCTTACGACAATAGATCATATGTCAGTATTGAGGTATCACCTTATGAGATCCTTGAGGGAAGACAATGTCGATCTCCCTTATGTTAGGATGAAGTTGTAGAGCGCAAGATGCTCGGACCCGCAGTAGTCCAAAGGACCAAGGATATAATAGATCTAATCAGAGGACGGCAGGTAGTAGCCCAAGATGGACATAAGAAGTATGTTGAATTGACACGAAAGGACAAAGAATAGGAAGTAGGGGATCTAGTGTTGTTATAGGTATTCCCTTGGAAAGGATTGATGAGGTTCGGAAAGAAAGGAAAGCTAAGTCTACAATTTGTTGGACCCTTGGATATATTAAGACGTTTGGGAAGTTAGCATATGAGCTAGCCCTACCCCCGAACCTGTAGCAAGTTCATAACGTGTTCCACGTATCAATGTTAAGGAAGTGTAATTCGGATGCCAGACAAATAGGGGCATAGGAGCGCATAGACATGCAACCAGACGTAACCTATATGGAGCAACCAGGAAGGGTTATAGAGTGAAAAGGAACGAGTGCTTAGGAGAAGGGTTATCAAACTAGTAAGAGTTTGATGGTAGAACCCCAATGTGGGAAAATTGACTTGAGAGTTAGAAAGTGCAATACTAAGAAAGTATCCCTATTCATTTCTATCTGATTCCGGGACGGAATCCTTTTAAGGAGGGGAGACTGTAATAACCCCAATTTTTGGGAAATTTTTGAAACCCTTATGAATAGTGTTTTTGTTGAATGAGAAAACTTTTCATGCCACACTATGTAGGGGTTCTGTTATGGATATTCTGAGATTTTATCAGTACTCTATATGATATATGAGTGTATGTAAAGATCGCCAGAATCCAATTCCGAACACTTTGGTTTTTCCCGGAAATCCACTAGATACGGAAAGAATTGAGTATAAGGTAGCAGGATAAAAAGGATTTAAATTAAAGGATTATAATAGAGGATCATAAAAAGGAATATAATGTATTGAGAAAGGTTAAGGGAACCTAAGTAATAAGATCCCGGGTATGATCCTTCAAACGATAAACGAAAACGAAAGTTAAGCGAACCGTATAGCAGATCAGCGGTCATTAGGCAAACAATTAGGAAGTTAAGCAAAGGGATTAGAGAGAGTGATGTCACCCAACCAATGAGAAGAGGACAAAGAGGGAAGGATGACATCACAGCATGACATAGGCATGACATGGGAAAGAAGGAGATGTGGTGGCTTTTTAACCACACAAAATCAAGGGCAACTAGGTAATTTACTAAAACAAAAACAAAATCAAACCAACCAAGCCAAGCAAATCATTTTCATCAAAACACAAAAATCAATTCTCTCATTCAAGCAAAGAGAGCTCTCGGCTTTTTACTATTGCAAAGGGAGAGAAATTCAAAATCAAAGATCCAAGCTTCCTAAATTGGTGAGTTAATTCCCTAATCATCCTTATGCATAGTTAGGGCTATATCATGAGTTTAAGCCATAAATTCTTTCTCAATCTTCTTCATTTAATCAATGAAGAAGACAATGAATAGTGTTTTCAAGTTTTTAACTTGAATTTTTTCTTGATTTCCTTGAAGATCCAAACATCCCTAAGACTTCTCAAAGCTTCTTAAGGCTTCCTAGCTCCTCCCACCACTTCAAGGAAGGTATATCATCTCCAAACCCTAGATTCCTATGTTTAATAAGATGATTTTGATTATTATGGTGATATTGTAGCTTAATGGTTGTGGTTTAGAGTTTGGGTTGAAGTGGTATTGAAATGGAATGGTAAATCTTGTTGTTTTGATTAAAAGAACTTAAGTATAGTTCAAGTTAAGCTTAGGCATAAGTATAAATGTTGGAATTGAATTGAGTGGGGCTGTTATGATGAGATAAGGATGGATGTTGGTTGTGTGTTTGATTCGAGGTTGAATTGTGGTTGGTTTTGAATGGTTTAAAATTGGGAAATCGCGTAAACATAGTCGTCGTAACGTCCGATTTTCTTTAGACTGTTTTTGTGCATAACATTAGGACCCGAGAACCCCCTGCTAGATTATGACCATTGCCATTTCTAGATAGCTCATGTTACGAGCTTCATTTTGATATGTATTTCGTTCGATTCCGATGCACGGTTTAGGAGAAACGACCGTTTCAAGTAACGGCATTTCGCGAACGAAACTTTTCCCCTCGCCTTACTTTGAAACATAGGTTAAAGACCAAAAAGGGTTAATTAATGTATGAAACATTTATGGTAAGTGTGTTAGGCAGTTGGTAAGACACTCGCGAAGGAATCGCCTTAAAACTCGTAAAGGTTAAATTATTAAAAATGGTGGAGCCGAGGGTACTCGAGTGACTTAAGAGAATCAGTAAGCGCAAAATGAGCGTTAGAGTCTGAGTTGGCTAGAGTATAGATTTACAAGTGACTTTGGTTTAATTCTAACTTACTTGTTGCTTATAGATTACCAGACTCGTCCCGAGCCATTCGTAACCCCCAGTCGCTCAGGCAAGTTTTCTACCCGTTATAACTGTTGTTGGGATGTATTTGTGTATATGCATGATCTTGCGTTAAATGCATATGTGTTATAGCAGATCCTTGCGATATATTGTAGCATGTTATATGGTACATATGCATGCCTGTTTTGTATTCTTGCCATATATAATTGTTGATTCAGTTGATAATACCTATGCTAGAGGATAGCGGTAATTTGCATATACCCTTAGTATAGGGACCCAAAGGTGAAAACATTTTCTAAAACCGGGAGTCGAGGATCCCGAGTAGATTCCGTATATATATATATATATATATATATATATATATATATATATGGTCATAGTTTTCAAAACTATAAATCGAATAAGGTTTATTCGATAACTTTATTTTATTTTATGAATATTATTTCGAATATTCATTCGAGGGCTTATGACTCAGCTTATTTATTTATTGAATATTATTTCGAATATTATTCGAGGGCTTATGACTCTTTTATATTATTATTGGATATTACTTGGATATTCATTTGAGGATGTATGACTCCTTTATTTTATGAATATTATTTATAATATTCATTCGAGGTATTATGACTCCGCTTATTACTACAATATATTCTTTATTGTATTAAAGAATAAGGTGTCGATAATCAAACTTATTTTTGATTATTCAAATAAAGATAGTACTTTCGTATAAGTATATCTTTGGTTATTTAATACCCGTTTCAAGTATAAGTTTTAATACTTCTACTTCAATTATTTTTATAAAGATTATTCTTTATGGGAATATTATTTAAATAATAATATTCAGACATTTTTTAAATATACTGGGGACTGATTTACTTCATTAAATCAGCTTTACTCCAAACACTCTTTAAAGTGTTTTTGAGTCTTCAAAATGATTTTTAAAAGTTAGAGCGGATCCCAAAACTCATTTTTATATTTAAGATTTTCCTTTTTAAGGGGATTTAAATACTCGCTCAAAACCTGAGGGATCCGGCTCTGTGGTGTATTTTATATTCGCAACAAGGTTGCAGTTTTGGTAAATGAATTGATTACTTACCCAACGTTCGGGAAGTAAGTCCATCTATTGAGTCGGCATAAGCAACATGGGCTCAGTGGGCGTCCATGATAGTGTAAGTGGCTCAGTGGGAGTCCATCAAATGCATAAGTGGCTGAGTGGCAGTCCAGCATAAGGTCCTATTACGACCAGGGTGATGACCAGTGGGGAATTCGTCCATCTACTAGTAGAAAAGGTTACTTATTGGTATCTTTGCCTGATCAGCAAGATATCAGGTTTATGCCAAAATTCTTTCCTTTCCAAATTTATTGGATATTGCAATTCTGTTCATACTTTACATGACAGAGGTTTTCAGGAAATGTATATATATATATAGGTGTATATATATGTCGGAACTTAATGAAGTATCTCGTAACTTCATTATTTATAATGATATTCAAAGATTGAATCTATTCAAATCTTGTCTTGTAGTCTCATCTATGTGATGAACTTTTGAAACTGATTATAACTTGAACGGTGGTAGTTCAAGTAGTATTTGGGAAAGATATAAGTATATTGGGGTATCTTGTAACTTCATCTTTTAAACTTATATCTAATTAATAATTGTCTTATGAATGACAAAGATTTTCAGAAAAACGTTGAGACAAGGTTAGATATATGAGATCACCTTGCAACGATATTTTTTTATACAGTTATACACTGGGACTTTGTGTATATTATGCATGGAAGAGGACTTCCAATATTTTGAAAAGTATATATGTATATATATATACTGAATATTTTGCGACTTCATCGCATTAAGATATCAACTTGGTTCATTTCTTTTGACCAAGACTTTCATGAGTATTATGAGTAGGTTCATATATTGTTAATCATTATACATATTATTTTGGTGGGCTTGCTGCTCACCATTGCTTTCTTCTTTCATCACACAACATCAGACAGATAAGATGAACAGGACCAAGCTCCCAATTCGCAAGCGGATAGGAAACGTATCGCAGCTTTCTGGAAGCGTTGAGGCCGCTGTAGCTGAGGTAGAAATTACCAATAGGCTAAGTTTTCAACTAATAATGTACCAGACTTATGTATACTATGAATTGTAATAATGGCAAAGAAATGTAAATTTATCCAGAAAACCTTTTAAGGTGTATTGACATATAATTGTGGAATAAAATGACTTGTGATTATTTGTGGATATTCATCTCTGAGACTATAACTTGTGGTGTGTGTGTTTATTGTGGGGTCACAGTACAGAGTAGTTGATTGTGTATTAAGATTGGGTGTTATTAAGGGAAATGGATCTCGTGACAACCCGGATCCCCGACCCCGGATTTGGGGGTGTTACATCCATTCCATTGCCTAAAACCCATATGAAACCACCATACAGAGAATCTTTCGTAGTCATAAACCAGCCCAAATAAAACTTGCCCATGTCTGCATAGTTGCCTGTACCAATGTCTGCATAGTTTCCTGTAACAATGTCTGCATAGTTGCCTGTAACAAATAAAACTTGCTCATTTCTGCATTATATAGGTTTCCTTGTTATTGATATAATAGGATTCCTTATACATTGTGTAGTTGTGCTCTATATAAAGCACATATTAGGTTCATGCTATAAGCATTCCGACATTGTTATATCTTTCGCATAACCTAGAAGCTCTCAAGGATATTTGTTCATCCTTTCGACAGAGTACGTTTGTAATAAGTTTTTATCAGTTAATATAAAAACTGTTGATTATGTTGAAGCTTTGTCGAATTGATTGTATTAACTGTATTCACCCCCTACAGTTGATTAAGGGCCTAACAATTGGTATCAGAGCTTGCTATTAACATACCAATAGTTTAAGATCTGAAAATCAATCAACCATGTCAGACAAAGAAGAAGAAACACAGAATCCGAAGCCACAACACCCAACCACATCACAGATAAGCAGCAACATTAGTTGGTATGAAGCAATCAAGGTGCCTATCCTGAAGATACATGAATATTCAATCTGGAAAGTTAGGATGACCATATGCTTGGAAGCCACATATCCTGAATATCTGAACATGATCTATGATGGTCCTCATAGACCAATGAAGGTAGTTGTTTCGCTTGCAGGAGAACCAGAGAAGATGATAGACAAAAACAGGAAGGACTACTCTCTTAAAGATATCTCATCTATCATGAAGGATGCTAAGGTCAGACACATCTTGCACAACAGTCTTGATAGTGTTATGTCCAATAGAGTCATTGGATGTAAGACAACAAAAGAGATATGGGATGCTTTAGAAGTAAAGTGTCAAGGTACAACTGCTATCATGAAAAACAGGAGGACAGTACTTACTCAAGAATATGAGCACTTTGACTCAAGGGACAATGAGTCCTTAACTGAGATCTATGACAGATTTCAGAAGCTTCTGAATGACTTATCTCTTGTCAACAAGGAGTATGATTTGGAGGACTTAAACTTGAAGTTCTTACTCGCTCTCCCTGAAAAGTGGGACTTTAAGGTCACATCAATAAGGGATAACTATGAACTTAATGATACACCTCTAGATGAGATCTATGAAATACTGAAAACTCATGAACTAGAGATGAAGCAAAAAAGCAAGAGGAAACGATTTAAATCTAGACCAATAGCACTCAAAGATGAAGAGAAGCCAAATGAGAAAGCTAGGAGAAAAAGCTACTCCAAAGGAAAAACTATGATTGCAAAGTCAGATGCTGAATCATCAAACTCTGATGATGACTCAAATAATGATATTGAATTAGATACTGATATTGATCATGATAACAATGAAGACATGGATCACATGGCTGCCCTACTGTTTAAAAGCTTCAGGAAGATGGTTTACAAGAACTTCATGAAAGGGAGAATATTTTCCAAAAAAGTTTTAGTTCCTCAAACTCTGATAAGAGGAACAACAGGAGAAATACTGATGGGAAGGAATCCAGATCTGGAAAACTTGACAAGTCAAAAGAGAGATGTTACAACTGTGATGGAATTGGACACTTTACAGCTGACTACAGAAAACCCAGAGTTGAGAAGAAACAAGCCTTGATCTCAAGGAAGAGAAACCGGGATGATTCGTCAGATTCAGGTGATGGAGTCAATTATGCTCTCATGGCAAAAGCTGATGCTGAGGATCACAATACTGAATTAAAGGTAACTCAGACTACTCTTGCTTTTGATACTGATAATATCTATGAATTAAGATTATTTCTTAAGTCTCTGCATGTTAGTTTTAGGGATCAAACCTTAGAGAATAATAGAATCAAGAGTGAAAACTATGTGTTAAAGAAAAGGAATGGTCACCTAGAAATTGAGTTACTTTCTATGCTAGAAATTCAAAAAGAAAGAGATAATGTTGTTTATATTAAGGAAAAATTGTTAGAAAATCATGCTTATCTAGAGAAGGAGCTACCAAAAGAAAGAGAAGTCATTAAACTTTGGACCAACTCAGGAAATTCTAGAGAATGGTTATTGGGGATCAGGATTAGGATATTCACCTAGTTCTAATAAGAAAAGTGGAAAAAAACTAAGAGAACAGAAAAAATAAAAACTGATAGCAAGGTCAAACTGAACAAGGTTCAAATAAAGACCGTTAAGTTTAATCCTAGTGCTAATACTGTTAAGTCAATCCATGAGGAAGGTACAACCTCATCACCTAGATCAAACTTAATTACTGATAAGAGTGAACAAGTTCACACAAATTCAGTAAATATTGGTTCAATGACTCAGAAATAGTTTAAGCAAAAGCTGAAGGATCTACACATGAAAGATAATAGGAAAAGGTCTAGGAAAAATTGGAATGTCAAGGTAGGTGTTAATAAGAATGGGAATTATGTAACTCCACCTAATGCACCTAGAAAGACCTATTCAAATTGTGGTAGCACTAATCATCTTGGTAACTTTTGCAAGAAGGATAAAAAGATAAATGTTGTTTCTTCCAAATCAGAGTTTAGGAATAAAACATGTAGATATAAACCACAGAGTCTTTGTTTTCATTGTGGAAGTGTTTGGCATTCTATTTATACATGTAAAGAGTATCACATTTTGTATTATGATTATTATAAACTGAAACCCTCTTTAATTAAAGAAAAATATGTTTTTGCCTGTATAAATACTGATAGTAAGGATGTTAACATAAACTCTGATAAAAAGTTTTATGTTGCATATGTTAACAAACTTAAAAAGGCCAAAGGATCCAATCAAGTCTGGGGCCTTAAAAATACTAACTGATTTAAATTACTGATTGCAGGGTGATAGGAAGAATGCTCTAGTCTTGGATAGTGGATGCTCAGGACATATGACTGGTTATAAATCCCCACTGTCAGAATTTGAGGAGAAGGCTGACCCAAGCGTTTCTTATGGAGATGGCAACTTAGGAAAAATCTTGGGATATGGCAAAATCAATGTTGGAAATGTCATCATTGAAAATGTAGCTCTAGTTGTAGGACTCAAGCATAATCTAATTAGTGTGAGTCAAATATGTGACAGAGGTTTCCATGTCAACTTCTATGAGGAGCATTGTGAAATTGTCAGTAAGTCTGTTAGCAAGATTGCATTGACTAGTGTAAGACATGGTAGTTTATATGAAGCCAGGGTCTCCACAAGTATTGATAATTCAAAAGTTTGTCTACTGAGTAGAGCATCTGTGGAAGATAGTTGGAACTGGCATAAAAGACTTTCTTACCTCAACTTCAACAATATCAATGAACTAGTGAGAAAAGATCTTGTTAGAAGATTGCCCTATGCAGTTTTTACTCTTGATGGCTTATATGACTCATGCCAGAAAGCCAAGCAAAGGAAAACTTCTTTCAAAAGTAAAACTAAATCCTCCATTCTTGAACCATATCATCTACTTCATATTGATCTCTTTGGTCCAGTGAATGTTATGTCAATTTCCAAGAAGAGGTATGCACTCGTAATTGTTGATGGATATACAAGATACATATGGGTGTATTTTCTGCACACTAAGGATGAATCTCCATCCATTCTTCTTGATCATGTGAGGGAGCTGGAAAAAGGATCAACATACAAAGTGAAGATCATCAAAAAGTGATAATGGAAGTAAATTCAAGAATAGCTCTATGGAAGAGTTCTGCACACTCAAGGGGATAAAACAACAGTTTTCTGCTCCTGGAACTCCACAACAAAATGGAGTTGTCGAAAGAAAGAATAGAACTCGAATAGATGTTACAAGAACCATGCTAGAGGAATGAAGATTTTCTACCTACTTCTGGGTCGAGGCTGTGCAAACTGCTTGCTATACGCAAAATGCAACATTGATCAACAAACATGGAAAAACACCATTTGAGATGGTGAAGAGAAAGAAGCCAAATTTGAAGTTCTTTCATATTTTTGGTTGTAAGTGTTTTATTCTCTAAACTCATCTGGAGCAGCTGACCAAGTTTGATCTGAAAACTGATGAAGGAATTTTTGTGGGTTATCCGTTGACCACAAATGCCTTCGGAGTTTACAATCTGAGAACAAGAACAGTCATGGAATCTATACGTGTATATTTTGATGACAAGAAGATAATAGGTCTAGAAGATGCAGATAACCATGACAAATTGAGATTTGAAAATAAAGTACCTTATGCTAAATTTTTAAATCCTGACTCTAATACAGTAAGTCCTGATATCACTCAAAGCTCTGAGGTTCCACAAAATAGTGGAAATATGTTAGATATATTTGATAATGTCATGTCTAATATGATTTGTGTTTAGTTTTCAGATCTTACTTAAACAGGACAAATCAGTACTTAACTTAAATCAACACTTATACTGAAATAAGAACTTAAGTTATCAGTACTTAAGGTTCAGGAGATATTTATCAGGAGATAATATCAGGACTTAAAGGAAACTTTCAGATAAGGAAGGCGGCTGATTGAAAGGAAAGAAGATCAAGACAAACGCAAGAAGAGATATGCATGAAGAAGGAATTCTATGAAGAATGGAATACTTGGAAGGAAAGATAACTGATTGATATATTTTAGGAAGCAGAATTATATTCCATATCAATTAGCGACTATCTTGTAACTGTGTAGTATACAAACATAGACATAGGGTTTATACTATAAGTGTTATCATTATCGAGAATATTATTCATTGTAACCCTAGTAGCTCTCGTGATATTTGTTCATCACTGAGAGAGGACAGTTCTACATTGTAACAGAGTTTAATAAAGTTTGTTTTCTGTTACTTGTGTTCTTTGAATTCGATTTGATTGTGTTATACACTGTATTCAACCCCCTTCTACAGTGTGTGTGACCTAATAAGTGGTATCAGAGCCTATCTGTTAACACACAAACAGTTTAAGATCCAAAAACAATCATGTTTGAAGCAGAAACTCCAACCAAGCCCACCAAAACTGAAGAACCCCCAAAGACTCAAATCCATAGTCGATATAAGGCTATTAGAGTTCCCATACTGAAACCATCTGAATATCCCATATGAAAGGTGAGGATGACTATGTTTCTGGAAGCTACAGATCCAGAATATCTTGACAGAATCAATGAAGGACCTCACAAGCCAACAAAACTCACTGTTGTAGTTACAGGTGAAGCAGCAAAGTCTGTACCAAAGGAGAAGAGTAATTACACTGCTGAAGATATCGCATCAATTGCTAAGGATGCTAAGGTACGACACTTGCTGCATAGTGCCATTGATAATGTAATGTCAAATAGGGTAATTAACTGCAAGACTGCAAAGGAGATATGGGATGCCTTGGAGACAAGATGCCAGGGAACTGATTCGATTAAGAAGAACAGGAAGACTATACTCACTCAAGAGTATGAACACTTTGACTCAAAGCCTAATGAGTCATTGACTGATTTATATGACAGATTCGTCAAACTCTTGAATGATTTGTCACTAGTTGATAAGGAGTATGATCTTGAAGATTCAAACCTTAAATTCCTATTAGCTCTTCCTGAAAGTTGGGATTTGAAGGCCACAATTATAAGAGACAACTATAATCTTGAAGAAACAACTCTTGATGAAATTTATGGGATGCTCAAGACTCGTGAACTTGAGATAGAACAAAGAAGCAAGAGGAAAGGATGAAAGTCAAGGACAGTTGCTCTTAAGGCTGAGGAAGAATCCCCCAAGGCAGCTACCTCAAGGAAAAGCAAGGGAAAAGCGCTCATCACAAAGTCTGATACTGAGTCATCAAGTTCTGATAGTGATGATGACTCAGAAACTGAAAGATTACCTGAGATGGATGTTGATGAAGAGATGATGAAGCTGTGTGCTCTTATGGTGAAAGGAATCACAAGGATTTCATATAGAAAGTTCATGAAGGGAAAGAAGTCTTCCAGAAAAGGTGCAAGTTCTGATAAGAAGAATTTCAGAAAATCTGAAGGCAAAGGAGGGAAGTCTGACAGAGGAGATTACACAAATGTCAAATGCTACAACTGTGGTGAGAAAGGCCACATATCTCCTGATTGCAAGAAAGTGAAGAGTGACAAAGGCAAGGCTCTTGTCACAAAGAAGAAAAGCTGGACAGACACTTCAGATTCCGAAAGTGAGGTGAACTATGCCTTGATGGCAAATGCTGATAGCAGTTCTGAAGCTGCTGAGTTAAAGGTACCTCAAACTACTTATGCCTTTCATACTGATGATATTAATGAGTTGAGAAGATATCTTAAAACTATGTTCATTAGTTATAGAGATCAAACTTTAACATATGAAAGATTCACTTCTGAAAATCTTGCCTGTAAAAAGAGGAATGATTATTTAGAAAAAGAGTTAGTCATGTTCCATCAAACTCAGAAAGATAGAGATGATGCTTTCTAGGTTAGGGATGAAGTACTTAAAATGAATGAATCTCTAAAAACTGAGTTATAAAAAGAAAGAGAGATTATCAGGACTTGGACTAACTCTGGCAGAACAACTCAGAATTTGTTAAGTAATGGAAACTGGAAAGAGGGCTTTGGTTATGGAGATGATAAAAATGATAAAGGAACTGTAGAAATTAAGCCTATAGTTGTTAAACAAAAACCAAAGTTAAAACCTGTTAAGTTTGTAGCTGTAAAGTCTGATACTGAGAAATCAGAAGTTAAAGAGGAATTAACTTCTGACAAGCTAAAATAGGGAAAGACAACTGAAGTTAACGTAGGCTTAATGACAAAGAAGCAGCTTAAGCATAAGCTAAAAGATGTTAAGAATATAAACAAGGTAAAGTCACCTAGGAAAAATAGAAATGGAAAGGAAGGTGTGAATAAAAGCAATGATTATAAGCCTGTTCCTAATGCTCCTAGAAAAACATGTCATAATTATGGAAGTTCTAACCATCTGGCTTCTTTTTGCAGGAAGAATAAGAACATAAACTCCCTACCTTCAAAATCAGGAGTTAAGAGTCAGTCTGTTAGATATAGGCCACAAAATCCTTGTTTTCATTGTGGTAGTTTATGGAATTCCATTTATACTTGTAAGGAATATCATAGTTTGTACTATGATTATTATCAAATAAAACCTTCTTTAAAGAAAGTTAGCATTGTTCCTTCTAGTGTAAGTTCTGATACAAAGTATGATAGTGTAAATGCTGATAAGGAAAATGTTAACATAAACTCTGATGATAAATCCGCTGCAAATGTTAACAAACTTAATAAGTCCAAAGGATCCAAGCAAGTTTGGGTCCTTAAAACTAATTATAGTGGTCTTTGTGATTGCAGGTTAACAGGAAAAACATCCTAGTTCTGGACAGTGGATGCTCGGGACATATGACTGGAAATAAAGCCCTGCTATCAGACTTTATGGAGAAAGCTGGCCCAAGTGTTTCTTATGGAGATGGAAATATTGGAACAATACTGGGATATGGTAATATCAATCTTGGGAATGTCATCATTAAAGAAGTAGCTCTGGTCTCATGACTTAAACACAATCTGCTGAGTGTTAGTCAAATTTGTGACAGAGGTTATCATGTGGATTTCTTTGAAGAACACTGTGAAGTTGTAAGCAAATCTACAGGCAAAGTTGTTCTACAAGGATACAGGCATGGTAACATTTATGAAGCCAAGCTTTCAACAAGTACTGATGGTTCTGCAATCTGTCTGATGAGTAGAGCATCAATTGAAGAAAGATGGAATTGGCACAAGAAACTCTCTCATTTAAATTTCAACAATATAAATGAATTAGTCAAGAAAGATCTTGTGAGAGGACTGCCAAAATCAGTATTTGCTCCTGATGGCCTTTGTGATTCATGTTAGAAGGCTAAACAAAGAAAATCCTAATTCAAGAGCAAGACTGAATCATCAATTCTTGAGCCTTATCACATACTACATGTAGATCTATTTGGTCTAGTGAATGTCATGTCTATTACAAAGAAGAAATATGATATGGTCATAGTGGATGAGTTCACCAGATACACATGGGTGTATTTCTTGCACATAAAAAGTGAAACTGCATCTATCTTGATTGATCATGTCAAGCAACTGGATAAATTGGTCAAAGATTATGTGAAGATCATAAGAAGTGATAATGGCACTGAGTTCAAGAATTTGATCATGGAAGAGTTCAGCAAAGACTATGGAATAATGCAGGAATTTTCTGCTCCTGGAACTCCACAGCAAAATGGAGTTATTGAAAGAAAGAATAGAACTCTTATTGAAGTTGCACGAACTATGCTTGATGAAGCAAAGCTACCAACCTATTTTTGGGTTGAAGCTGTGCAGACTGCTTGTTTTACTCAGAATGCAACACTTATTAACAAGCATGGAAAGACACCATATGAGATGGTGAAGAAAAAGAAGCCAAATCTGAAGTATTTTCATGTGTTTGGATGCAAGTGTTTTGTTCTTAAGACTCACCCTGAACAGCTATCCAAATTTGATTTAAAAGCCGATGAAGGAATTTTTGTTGGATATCCACTTTCCACAAAAGCCTTCAGAGTCTACAATTTAAGAACAAGGGTTATCATGGAATCTATCAATGTCTCCTTTGATGATAAGAAGATTACTGGACTTGAAGATTTCAATGATCATGATCAGTTGAGATTTGAAAATGAAGACTTAAATTCTGATACTGAAAATCCTGACAGTCTAAATCCTGATACTGCAAAATCTGATGGATTAAACTGTGATATTATTGAAATTATGGTGACTACGCCAAAGGAAGATGCACCTGTGCAGGGGGAGCATACTGAAGATACAACCACATCTCAAGAAGCATCAGAACATACAACTAGCTCTTCAAGTTCAGATAAGCCAAGTTCTGATAATTCTGAAAACTCAATTTCTGAAGGATCCAACTTGTTAGTCCCTTAACAATGTAGCAAGAATTATAGAAGGGGGGTTGAATGGAATTCTTGAACCTTTTTCTTGAAATAAAAATGTTCAACTCGATTATTGATATATTTGTTTTGATTAGCACAATGCGGAATATAAACTTAAATGAATCAAAACACAAGTAATTAAAAACAAGAGTCTTTAAAAACTTTCAGGTGGATTTAAACAATTCCACCATAGATATATATAATATATCGAGAGGACTCTGTGTGCAGAAATGCCCACAGCTGCTTACAAATGGAACTGCTGAGAATACAGGAAATGCTAAAGATTATGCTTACAAAGATTTCTCTGTTTATAAGTTTCTCTCAGTTATCTCAGTTATTTTTCTATTTGCTACTCTCTTGGTTTATATAATACCAAGATTACAAAGTGAAAAAGACTGAACAAATATAAAATCTAACAGTCTTAATGTTTGCTGCTTTTCATCCTCTATTACCCAGTTAATGGGCTTCCACAATGTGTTTGTATCCAACTCGACGGCTGCGTGTCAGCTTTCACTGTTCAACTGATGTTTGAATTCTTGATATGATCATCCGTCAACTTTCAGATCATCCGTCGATGACTTAATTGATCATCCGTCGACTGCTATGTTAAACATCCATTGATAGTCATTTGATCATCCATCGAAGGCTTTATTAATCATCCGTCGGTAGCTATTTTGGCACTTGACTTCATTTCACTTATACAGAATTACAAGACATTACTTATGTACAATTAATCAACCTATTCTGCATATCTAGTTAAAGTCAACATGACTTATATGCTACTACAGATTCTATACAAAGGTGCATACATCACTGTGCTATAAACTTATTATTACATAAGCTACTCACTCGATGGATAATTAGTTAATCATCCGTCGGGACTATAATGAGTTATCCGTCGGGACTATAATTCTTATCCGTCGAGTGCTACATTATTTCACTAAGTAAAATCTACTTAGATGTTTTGTTTAAGTAATCATCAAGTACACAACATATTCACAACAATCTCCCCCAATTTATGTCTACTGGAATTGTAGCCATAAATTCTGAGATACTTGATGATAACAAAACATCCTAAACATATATCTTTAAAGATAAGTAGATAAAACTGAAAGTGCTTTAATTAAACAAAATGTACAAGGTTCGGCTCACAGTCAGTTCAAGATGCTCCTCTAGCCTGAGCAGGTTTTTCTAGTTTCTTGAAGGTCTGGATCTTCTTCCAAGCTTTCTGTTGTTTTCTTCAATTTGATTCTGGAGCTGCCTGTGGAATTCTAGTTCACCAGATTCTGAGAGATCTAGCATTTCTTGCATCTCCAAGAGAGTCTCATTACTAGAGATACTCAATTGGTCTTCTAGTCTGAAGAATCTTCTCACACCCTTGACATCCATGAATTTCATCAGCCAGTAGGGCCTTACATGCACTCTTCTCCCTGTGTATGGGATGATTCGAGTCTTTGGGAGTGCATCTTTAGCTCTAACACTCCTCAGCTCTTCAATCTTCTTCAATACTAGTCTTCTTGTAGTTACATTGAACCCAAAGTTTTTCTTGAAGGATGAATAGATTTTGATCAACACAGCTTGGCTTTCTTGAAGTATCCTGTGAAGAGGCCACTAAATCTCCCTTCCTCCTTTGTACTTGAACACCAACCTTTCAGGTAGGTTTCTGTATGCATCATTTGCCTTTACTTCATCCAGTTCCTCCAGATAAAGGTTTAGATCTGAGAATTCTTTGATGTCACACAAGTACAAGTAGTCTCCCCTGTTGACCTTGGGTTGAGCTTTAACTACTAACTTGGATTTGAGAGGTGACAGCTTCACTTTCTTGACTGCCCTTGATTTTGTCCTTTTTGGCTTGGTAAGGATTGGCAAGTTGAAGTCAGGAATTGGTAATTTATCCCACTCTATTGGCTCATCCTTTGGCATAATAGGCTCTCCATGTATGTTCCTGTAGGGGTCCACCACCCTTATGTCTTCAAATACCACAGAGGGCTTTGATGCTTGAGTTTTAGCTGGTGTGGATTCCTTAGGAAATTGATCTTCCAATTCCTTGTCAATAACATCCAGTTTCCTTTTTGTTCTTCTAGCCAATTCCTTCTTTCTTGGGGATTTCTTCTATTCTTCAATCTTCTTCTTTGATTCAGCAGCTTCAGATGGTTGAGAGGGAATTTGTTGAGAAGAGTTTACAGCCTGTAGCTTGGCCAAGATGACAATCTGCTCTTTCTTTTGTTTAGATTTCTTAGCATCTAGAGCAGCTTGCCTCTTTTCCTTCTTTAATCTTGCTTTCTCTTCTTTCTTTGCTTGAGCAAATTGTGGATGTCCAGCTACCACACAAATTTCCTTTCCATTTCTGAATATCTTAGCAATTCTCCTTTTTGAGGCTGAATCAGCTGGATCTTTATAGAAGACAATGGATCTTGACAGAAGCTTCTTTTTATCAGGCTTGGGTGTCTCATACACAGTGTCCAAGGGATTCTTCAAAGATGACTTTGGATAATTTTCCCTTGGTTTGAGAATTATTTCAGCCTTTTGTGATTTGATGCAGGAAGATTGTCCTTTCTCCAGATAGTTCATGCTCATCTCATTCACACTGATTGGCTTAACATGAGAGTAATGGATGGCTGACTTAACTGGCTCCTTAACTAGTTTAAACTTTCTCTGAATTTCCTCATCAATCTTTTCCCAGTTGATTAAACTCAACTTTCCTTTTTCAGCAACTTTCGAATTTGCTGTTGCTGCTTCAATTAGATCTATACCATCTGCAATTGGTGGCTTGGAGATAGTAATTGAAGGTACAATTACTTTGCTGATTTGTACTTGAAGTTTCTCCCCCTCTGTTGGTCCTTTCTCCCCCTTACTTGATTCTCTCTCCCCCTTTTTGTTATTGTTATGGATAAAAAGCTAAGGTTATTATTTGCTGTATTTATTACTAAGATTCGGGAGCTCAAGGCCTTTAATGGCTGCTCTCGTGCTTCGTGACTCAATCTGCCTTTACGAGATGCCTACGTATCTCTGTGAATTAGAGAATCAAGCCAAAAAATGTAGTTCTGATTTGTGGGGTGAGGCCCCTTATATAGATGTTGGTGGTCCTTGAATTGGACTTGGTATAGGAGACTTGGTGGGCAAGTCTCATAATTAGAATGGACTTTGGAGTCCTAGATAGTAGGAAACTGATTCCTTATCCTTTTAGGTCCCCTTGAGGATAATCTATAAGGATTTACATCCTTATCAGGACTCTTCTCAATAGCTGATTTTTCCCTTATTAATTAATTACGAAATTAATTAATAATCAGGGCTTTTGGGCCTCTTTTATTCCATCAGACCTGATCTGGTCCATCAGGCTTAACCTTTCTAGTCTGAATATCATACATCTTCTTATTGGGCCTATCAGCCCATTAATTATAAAATCAGGACTTATTTATCCCTATCATTTGCCCCCCAACTTTTGGGAAACATTGATTAGGTTTCGCAGAAGTTAAATCTATTCGTTCCCTTTCAGGGTTTCGTCTTTGCGTAATGTATGGAGCGACCTACACATTTACAATGAATCTTCCTTTTGTTCAGAAATTATCTTAATTTCCAGGAATTTTTCCCTAATTTTCTGGGATTTTCCCTAATTTTCTGGGATTTTTCCCTAATTTTCTGGGATTTTCCCTAATTTTCTGGGATTTATCCTTAATTTCTGGATTTTTTCCCTAAATTTCTGGATTTTTCCCTTAATTTCTGGGATTTATCCTTAATTTCTGGATTTTTCCCTTAATTTCTGGGATTTATCCTTAATTTCTGGATTTTTTCCCTAAATTTCTGGGATTTATCCTTTAATTTTCTGGATTTATTCCTTATTTCTGAAAATATTAACATTTTTCAGAAATTATTTAAGGAATTTCCTTATTTTTTCTGTAATTTTTCAGATTTTTTTTTTATATATAAAAATTTCGACCAGGAATCCATTCGACCAGGATCCTGGTCGAATTAACCTTCAGATTGCCCTGGTCGACAGGGTTTCGGGCAGGATGCTTTCGATCAGGAATCCTGGTCGAATTTCGGCCAGGATTTCCTCCCTTCGGTCAGGATTCTATTTCGATCAGGATTTTCTTCTTTCGGTCAGGATTCAATTTCGATCAGAATTTTCGGTCAGGATCTCCATTTTTGACCGAATTAAACCCCTTTTGGTTGCCCAGATCGACGCCAATTCGGGCTCGAGGATTTCGATCAGGAATTCTTCATTATTTCTGGTCGAATTAGTCCTGGTCCTGGTCGAATTAAGGCCGTTTTTTACCCCTGATCGACAGGGTTTCGACCTCAGGCCATTCGACCAGGATTTCTTCGTGTTTTCTGGTCGAACAGGTCAGGAATATATACATATTTATATATATATTATTTATTTATTTATTTGTATACACTTGGATTTGGGCCCTTAACCCTGGGCTGAATTTGTTGGGCTGATCTTTGGGCTTATTTTTTCAACAGGGCTTTGGCTCATGGGCCTGATATAACCCCTTTTTTAAATATAGTGGGCCTTATCCCTGGGCCTCCAACTTCAATTATCTGGGCCCTTTTCTGGGCTTGTTTCTTATTGGGCATCTTTTCCACAGGCCTTGTTAATTGGGCCCCTAGTTCTGGGCTTTTCAAACATTTGGGCTTCCTTGGGGCCATTTTTTTTACAGGCTTTTCAATTGGGCCCCTTGTTTTTCCTGGTTTTTTGAAGATAATACTCACATATATTTTCTTCCAGATTTTGGACCCTGGTGCAGGGCTTTGATTTGAATATTTGGGCCCTTATCTGGGCTTGATATTTTTTTTAGGCCCAATAATATTTAATTTCATTATTTTTCCTGAACTGGGCTTTTATTTTGGGTCAAACCTTTCACTGGGCTCTCTTCGGGTCAAACCTCTTACTGGGCTCTTATTTATAGGCTCCAAATTCTTCTGGGGTGTTTCTGGATCCTTCCAGATTCTTCAAAAAATCAAGTTTTCTTCTGATTTTTGCTAGAATTCTCTTGAATTTTCCAGGAATTTCCTGGATAATTCCAGAACCTTCTAAGTTTTGGGCCCAAATGGGCTTTTTAAGGCCCATTATCCCCCTTCCTTGGCTATATAAAGGTGGGGTGAGAGTTTGATTTCTCCACACCTCTCATTTCACCTCTCTACTCATTCTACAACTTCTCCTCATCCTTCCTCCAACTTTCTAACCTTTCCTCTCTCAAATCCCCTCCCTTAGTTTTCCAACCTCTCCTTCAGGCTTTTTCTAGCTTACTAATGGCTGACAAGAATTCTGAGAGGGCGGCAAAGATAGCCTCGGCTTCAAAACGAGGTAAGGATATCGATATTCGTTCTTCGTATATGTCTTTAATCGATATGATTAACACTAGGGGGGATGAATATCCCTCCACTGCACATCTCGACTCTTTTAATCATTGTAATACTTGGCACAACATAGACTTCAATAAACTAAATGCTCGTTATAACGTCCTTCCTCCTCTTAGATTAGTTCCAGTCTCTGGTGGTGATCGTACTTGCCACTGGAGACCCGATACTCTTTTCATTTACACAGATGCCCTTAATGCTGGGCTTAGGTTTCCTTTTCACCCCTTTATTCCTCATCTTTTGGCTGATTTACAAATCAACCCGTGTCAGCTTCCTCCAAACGCCTGGAGGAACATTCTATGTTTTATGGTCTGCTGTCTTAGGGAGGGCTTTCCTCTTTCTGTAGCTGTTTTTAGGAAAGTTTTTCAGTGTTACAATAGTTCTTCCAATATCTGTGGCTGGGTCTATGTCAAGCAAAGGCCCAAAAGCAAACATATCTTTAACAGTGCCTCTATTCCTGATAATAATCAAAATTGGAGGAATAGTTTCGTCGGGTTACGTTGGGAGAATGGTGACTGGGGCACACTTTTTCGATCTTCTTTTGGGAAGGTCAGTGATGGTAGCCTCAAATCCATTCACTTAACTCCTGAAGAAACTATTATTTATAATGGGCTTACTCAGGATGATGGCTCGACCACCAGCTGGACTCTCTTAGAGGAGTTTTCCCTGATTCATGTGGGACTATCCTCTGTTTCTCAACAGGGTATTTTTCTTCCCTTCTCAATTTTACTTCATTTCATGCATTATTAACTTCACTTATTTTGTCCTTTGCTTTGTTTCAGCTGCTAAGGAGATTAACGAGGACAATGTTCCTTTGGTTGAGGAAACAGCTAGGATGAAGAAAGCTCGGCTCGCAGGCCTAGACACCCGGGGAAAGGCCACGGAGCCTATCTTTTTGAAGAAGCACAAAGAGCCTATAGGGGAGGCCTCAACTGAAGGAGCTGGAGGCCATGGTACTCCTATCACTGCTGCTGCCCCTACTGCTGCTGCCACAGGCGCCTTTCAGCCTCTCTGGGGATTCCGCCGAGGGGACACCGTAGTTGGTTCCACGAAACATGCTTGGGATTGGTCTTACCATAGCGTGACCCCCAAGGATTTTACTGATGTGGTGGCCACCCCTGATCTTGAGAGGATCAAGCTCATGGGAGCTCAGTCTCTGGCTTCGGTATGCCTTCTCTTTTTTGAACTTATTTTTCGTTCTTGTAGCATTTTCTTGCCTTATACTTTGTTAATTGCTTTATTTCAGTCTAACGCCTATTTTCAAGGCGCTGTGAGGCAAGCCGAATCATGGAAGCGGGCTTCTGATAAGGCCGATAATGCCCTCAGGAGGCAACAGAAGAAGTACGCTACCCTGGAGAAGAAGCTCAAACGCAAGGAGGAAGAACTCGGAGAGTCTAACGCCGAGCTGGTGGTACTTCGGGCGGAGAAGGATAAAGCTATAGACAACTATCTGGACTCGGAGGAGTTTGCCCAATCCATGAGGATTAGGGATGATTCAGTCTTTCCTGGGTTTTTTAGGACTAGTTGGGACACGGCCCTTGGGACCGTGAACGAGGCTTGTCCTGATATTAACCCGGCGGACTATATCTGCCCTGATGACGAGGCTTTGCTACAGAGGTTTCGTACCCGAGTAGTTGTCTTGGACCATGTTCCTCAGGATCCACTTCTTCCTCCTCCCGAGTCTTCTTCCAGACCTGCTGAGGACGACAGCTCTTCCTCCTCCTCCGAGACGACAGAGACATCCAGCGAGAGTGGAGAGGACGATGATATGGATGCCGAGGGTACTTCAGCTCCTTAGAGCTTTTTCAGCCCTGCGTGGCTTGTTTTTTTTTATTTTCGAGACTTTATTTATCAAACTTTTGTAACATCTATTAGATCTATTTCATTTATCACCTTTTATGCTTGCATCCATGCATTTGATTTTTATTTGTTAGGCCACAAACATACTTTGAAGAACTCATGAATTTCATAAAATTGTCTGGGATTCGTCCCTTACACAAGTCTTAATAAACTTCGTAATAAAACTAAAACATATAAATCCTAAGCAAGCAAAGCTTCAAGGTGCTTTTCAACCTACTCGCCATCCTGACGAGTGAGAATCGTATCCGGCTTCCCTACACATAGTAAACCTTCAGGTTTTGTGCATGCCAAGTTCTCGGGACTTAAAAACCATCCATAGTCTCTAGCTTGTAGGTTCCTCTACCTTGGACACTCTTGACTCTGTACGGCCCTTCCCAATTCGGGGCAAGCTTCCCTTTTTGTCCTACACCAGATGCTTCTATCTTCCTCAAGATTAGATCTCCTTGTTTAAAAAACCTTTCTTTAACCCTTAGGTTGTAGTAGAATGAAGCTTTTTTCTGATATTCTACTATCTTTGCATGTGCTTTATCTCGCACTTCATCAATTAAATCCAGGGCTAATCTCTGCCCTTCCTCATTTTCTTTCTCATCGAAAGCCTGAATCCTTGGAGAGGAATGTGATATCTCCACGGGAACTACTGCTTCCGCCCCATATGCCAACATGAAAGGAGTTGCATCTGTCGTGACTCTACAAGTAGTCCTGTAGGCCCATAATATTGGAAGTATCTCATCTACCCAATTATTTCTTGACTTCTCGATCCTCTTCTTTAGTCCATCCAGGATTATCCGATTTGCTACCTCTGCTTGTCCATTGGCTTGTGGGTGAGCCACAGAGGTGAATCGTAACTCAATTTCATTTTCTTCACAATACTTCTTGAATTCCTCATTGTTGAATTGTGTTCCATTGTCAGTGACAAGGATACGGGGAATTCCATATCGGCACATAATGTTTTCCCACAGGAATTGTGCAACCTGCTTAGTAGTGATTTTGGCCAAGGGTTTGGCTTCGATCCACTTGGTGAAATAATCAATGGCTACAATCAGAAATTTCCTTTATGCCGTGGCCATAGGAAAAGGCCCTAGAATATCCATCCCCCACATGGCAAAGGGAATAGGCGAGTTGATAGAGGCCAGCATCTCAGGGGGTTGTCTAACAATTGGTGCATGCTTCTGACAGCGGTCACACTTCTTTACATATTCTTTGGCATCAGCCATCATTTCTGGCCAATAGAACCCTAAACGAGTTATCTTATGAGCCAAGGCCCTGCCCCCCAAGTGTTGTCCACAAATACCTTCATGCACTTCTTCAAGAGCCAAGCATGCCTCATCGGGCCTGAGACACCTCAAGTAGGGAACCACGAAAGATCTTTTGTAAAGAATCCCATCTATCAAAGAGTATCTTAGTGCCCGAACAGTTAACTTTCGTGCTTCAGTTGCATCACTTGGCAACCAACCGGTCTGAATGTGAGCCTTGATGGGATCAATCCATGACGTCCCCAAGCCTATGGGAGCCACTAGCTTAACATCTATGCTCCGTGTCTTCAAAACACGGAAGTACACACTTCTTGAACTTTCTTCAATATCAGACGAAGCGAACTTTGATAGCGCATCTGCCTTAACATTTTCTTCCCTTGGAATGTGTTCAACATGGCATTCATTAAATTGGGTCATCACAGCCCTTACTAGGCGGACATACTTAGCCATCGTATCATCCCTTGCCTCAAATTCTCCCTTTACCTGGGATATGATCAGCTTCGAGTCTCCACGGACCTTTAAGTTTTTGACTCTAAGTGTCCCAGCTAGACCAAGGCCAGCTATCAGGGCTTCATACTCTGCCTCATTGTTTGTGGTTGGAAAATCTAACTTCATAGCATACTCAATTAAGAACCCATCAGGGCTTTGCAAAACCAACCCTGCTCCACTGGAATTTGTTTTTGATGCTCCATCAAAATAGAGAACCCAATATTCTTTCTCCTTATCATTCTTCTCCCTGTCCCCATTGTCGACTCTCTTGTCTTGAGGTATGGTATCTTCCTGCCCCCCGACTTCTTGGTTGGGTATGGTACATTCCACCATGAAGTCAGCTAGTGCCTGGGCTTTTATGGCCGTACGTGGCTTATACTTGAGATCGAACTCTCCCAACTCTATTGCCCACTTAATCAGTCTCCCACTTGCCTTGGGACTGTGAATGATATTTCTCAGTGGCTGATTTGTTAGCACTTCAATTTGGTGAGCTTGAAAATAAGGACGCAGCTTTCTTGAAGCCATTACCAAGGCTAAAGCGAATTTCTCAATGGCTGAATAATTCAACTCAGCACCATGCAAAATTTTGCTGACATAGTATACGGGTTTCTGGACTTTCAGTTCCTCCTTAACCAACACCGCGCTCAAGGCGCTTTCTGAACAGCCAAGTACAAGAATAAAACTTCACTCAGAACTGGCTTGGCCAACAACGGGGCCTGGCCCATATACTTCTTTAACTCTTCAAATGCCTTCTGATTTTCCTCACTCCATACAAAGTCTTTAATGTTCTTTAATGACTTGAAGAATGACAAGCACTTGTCTCCTGACTTGGAGATGAATCGTCCTAGCGCAGCAACCCTTCCTGTGAGTTTCTGAACATCCTTGACAGTTTTTGGGGGTTCCATGTCCAGGATTGCCTTTATTTTATCGGGGTTAGCCTCAATTCCCCTCTTTGAGACCATCAATCCCAAGAATTTTCCAGATCCTACTCCGAAAGCACACTTCGTAGGATTCAACATCATCTTGTGGTACCTCAGGACCTCAAAAGCTTCCCTCAAATGGGTTATATGATCAGTCTTTACTAGACTCTTGACTAGCATGTCATCAACATAGACTTCCATAGTCTTCCCAATAAGATCCTTAAAAATTTTATTCACCAACCTCTAATAGGTGGCTCCTGCATTCTTGAGACCAAACGCCATAACAAGATAACAATAAACACCAAAGTCAGTGATAAATGATACCTTTGGAATGTCATTCTTATGCATTTTGATCTGGTTGTATCCGCTAAACCCATCCATGAAACTCAGCATCTCATGTCCAGCGGTGGCATCAATCAAAGTATCAATTCTAGGCAGCGGAAAACAGTCTTTGGGGCATGCATCATTCAGATCGGTGAAGTCTATACACATCCTCCACTTTCCATTAGCCTTCTTCACCATTACAGGGTTTGCTAACCACTCCGGAAATTGAATCTCCTCAATGAAACCGGCCTCTAAGAGCTTTTCCACTTCCTGCTTTATAGCCTCTTGTCTTTCCGGGGCAAAATTTCTTTTCTTTTGTTTCACTGTCTTCCGGCTTGGATCTACGTTTAGCTTGTGAGTAATCAACTCCGGGTCTATGCCTAGCATATCAGCTGCTGACCATGCAAACACATCACTATTTTCTTGCAAAAATTTCACTAACTTCCCTCTAAGGGGCTCCTCTAATGTGGCTCCAATGAAAGTCGTCCTCTCAGGATTCTCGGGGTCTAAAGGAACCGAGACCAATTCTTCTGCTGGCCTTCCTCTATTCTCATCATTTTCTCGAACATCCATATCTTCAATAGGAAGAACCTGCCCCCCGACTCCATCTGCCCTCAAAGAGGCCACATAACAGCTTCTAGCCATTTTTTGATCTCCTCTTTCTTCTCCAATCCCGTTTCGGGTGGGAAACTTCATGACTGAGTGGTAGGAAGAGGGAACTGCCTTGAAGGCATGTATCCCTATTCTTCCCATGATAGCATTATAAGTCGAACTAGCCTTTACCACCACGAAATCCAGCATCCGCGTTGCTTGCCTTGGCTCCGTACCTATGGTGGTTGGCAATTTGATTATCCCTTCCACAGGACATTCTACTCCAGCAAATCCATATATCGGCATGTCGGTTGGTGTTAACTGGGAGTCGTTATACCCCATCCTTAGAAAGGTGTCGTGGAGCAAGATATCCACAGAAGCACCATTATCCACAAGGACCCTCTTAACCGGGCTATTTCCTATTATTGGTGTTATGACCAGCGGGTCATCATGGGGAAACTTCACACCCTCTAGGTCGGAATCATCAAAAGCCAATGTTACTTCTGTCCTGGCCCTCTTTGTGGCTTCTCCAACAATATGCATAACCTCTCTAGTATATGCCTTTCTGGAATTTTTGGACAATCCAGCAGCAGTTGGACCTCCAAAGATCGTGTTTATCACAGGCCCTCGAGGTCTCGGCCCTCCATAAATGGTGTTTATAACTGGTCCTCTAGGCTGGGGGTTTCGCCCCTGATCGTCTTGGTCCCTCCTACGATCTTCAAAGTTCTTCCTTCCATTATTATTTCTGTCCCCTCCATCTCCAGTATACTTGTTCAATCTTCTTTTTCGAATCAAAAACTCAATTTCATCTTTCAATTGCCTACACTCATCGGTGTCATGGCCAACATCTTTGTGAAACCTGCAATACTTGCCCTTATCTAGCTTGGTGGGATCAGCCTTCAAGGGCTTAGGCCAGCGAATATCTCTGTCTTTCTCAATCTCCATCAAAATCTGACTTCTGGGAGCATTCAGCTTAGCGTATTCAGTGAACTTTTGCCCAGGTCCTCCCTTCTTGGGGGTTGAATCAGGGTTTTGTTCGGTTCTAGGATATTTGTCCTTAGCGATATACTCCAAATCAGTTTTTCGTTTCTTGCCTCCAGTGGGCTCATTACTTACTACGGTCTTCCTCATACTTTCTTCAACCTTGATATACTTCCCTGCCCTCTCTTGGAGCTGCAACATGCTCTCAGGGGGTCGTTTGGCCAAAGACATCTTGAAAAACTCATCCCTAGTTCCTTGTTGCAGTGCTATCATGGCTACCTTATCATCAAGGTCTGGGACTTTTAAAGCTTCCTTTGTAAAACGATTCAGGTAATCTCTTAAGGATTCCTTAGCTCCCTGCACAAGACTCATAAGAGATGCTGAAATTTTTTCATGGACTCTTCCACTGATGAATTGCTTAATAAAAGCCTGACTTAATTCTCTGAATGAGCCAATAGAATTTGGGGGTAGGCGACTGTACCATCTTTGAGCCATACCCGACAGGGTTTGAGGGAAGGCCCGACATTTTATAGCATCATTCACGGGTTGCAGCAACAGTGCATTAGAGAATGTCCTAACATGATTAGCGGGGTCTCCCGTGCCATCATAGGCTTTGATAGTGGGCATCTTGAATTTCCTTGAGATATGGGCATTCATTATCTCTTCTGTGAAGGGTGGAGTTGGATCGTCAGGATCTCCAAGGGGAAGGAGATTGCTTGGATCAGTTCTTGGGACAGCAGCCCTTCTTCTTACCGGACCATCCAGGTCTATGATACGAGGAGGATTTCTCCCCCAGGAGGTATGTGGGGTCTGGTGGCTTGGTGAGCCTCCAAATCATGCCTCAGCCTTTGGATTTCAGCCTCATGAGCCCTGATCTTTTCCTGCACTTCTTGGGGATTCACCCTTGGGGTGCTTTGGGGGCGTTGCCTTCCATCGGCCATTGGCTCTTTTCCAGGACGCCTCCTTCTCGGGGCCACTTCATCATCCGAAGATTCGGAGTCTCTCTCAGTGTATGGACCAGAAAATTCCTGATCCTCAGGGATAGGATCCAAACCTCGTATATAGGGGGGCGACCGCCCTCGTGCTTCACTTCGCCCAGCGTATCCGCTTCCTCCAACCTCAGGGTGAAGGGGCATCCCATAAGGGGGGTTAGTAGTAACAACAGTTGAATATTCATACCCGACGGGTCGAGAATTCACAGGTATATGTACTTGTTGAACTTGAGGATTCGTACCTTGAATAGTCGGGGGAGTTGTCCCTTGTGGCTGAGGTTCAGTTGCCCCTGTCTGGGCTTCCCCCTGAGTAGATGCATAAGTTGAATGGGGAGGAACCTCCACGGTTGATGAAATCACCTGGGTTGTCTCTGATGGTGTTCCTTCCTCTAGAGCTCCAATTGTTCTCCGTGTTCTCGCCATGGTTGTTGTTTTTCCCACAGACGGCGCCAAATGTTATGGATAAAAGCTAAGGTTATTATTTGCTGTATTTATTACTAAGATTCGGGAGCTCAAGGCCTTTAATGGCTGCTCTCGTGCTTCGTGACTCAATCTGCCTTTACGAGATGCCTACGTATCTCTGTGAATTAGAGAATCAAGCCAAAAAACGTAGTTCTGATTTGTGGGGTGAGGCCCCTTATATAGATGTTGGTGGTCCTTGAATTGGACTTGGTATAGGAGACTTGGTGGGCAAGTCTCATAATTAGAATGGACTTTGGAGTCCTAGATAGTAGGAAACTGATTCCTTATCCTTTTAGGTCCCCTTGAGGATAATCTATAAGGATTTACATCCTTATCAGGACTCTTCTCAATAGCTGATTTTTCCCTTATTAATTAATTACGAAATTAATTAATAATCAGGGCTTTTGGGCCTCTTTTATTCCATCAGACCTGATCTGGTCCATCAGGCTTAACCTTTCTGGTCTGAATATCATACATCTTCTTATTGGGCCTATCAGCCCATTAATTATAAAATCAGGACTTATTTATCCCTATCAGTTATCATCAAGTTGAGGAGTTAGGCCTTGTGCTTTAGCCAATTGCATGAGAAGATTTGTCTGAGTCTGTTGATTTTGAAGAAGAATAGCCACTGAATCTTCAATAACTTGAACTCTATTTTCCATCTTGGCTAGCTTCTTTTCAGATTCTGATTCTCTCCTTAATCTTAGTAGTAGATCTTGCATGGTACCATATGGCATTACTGAATCCAGCTTCTCAGAGTTATAGGTCTTCAAGTCAGCTATATCTCTTTTCAATTCATCCACACTGAGATTCTGTCTTAAGTGCTGGATCTTCATTAGATGTAGAGAGTCTAGGTGAGCTTGAAGAATAGCCTTGGTACCAGCATCTGAAGTTTCCTGAAGGGCCTGTTGATTAGCTATTACTTGTTTGACCAAAGACACCTCAAATTGTCCTGGTGTAGATTCCTTTTCCCATGCCCATTCAGGTAAACTTAAAGCAGAACTTGGGCCTTCAGCTCCCCCTAAGTTTATGCTTCCATCCAAAGAACCAGAGTCATCATCATTAGAATTTACTCCAAATTCTTCAGATGGTTCCCCAGCTTGAGAAGGCATCCTGTTAACGGCAGCTTTATCTCTTTGAAGAGATTCTGTGGTGTGCACCAAATTCAAAGTCTGCTCTGCCTCCACATTGCCCTGAGCAGCCAACAATTGATAGGCTAACACAGGATGAGTAAAAGTGTCAGCATCCAAGGAAATGTTATCAATTTCAGGTTTGTAAAGTTGTTGAAATTGTCTTTCCTTTTCAGCATCATCCACAATCATTGACTCACTAGCAATGGCTGGATCCACCCTTATTTCTCCTGTACCTGCCTTTCTCTTATATTCTCTCTTTTGTTGCATCAGGGTCTCACCCTGGCTCCCCACCCTCACACCCTCACCTTCACCTACTAAGGTGGGACTCCTCTCACTCACTTTTGCCAATCCTGAATAAATGGATTGCTGAGATTCACTCTTTTCCTCTCCTTTTGCCTGGGAGCAACCCAGCCTCTCACTCAAAGCACTCTCCTCTCTCAGTCCTAAGAGTGATTATATTACCACTAAATCTTCTGCACTAGAAATAATTGAAGTTTGAAGTTGTGCAGAGACACTCGACGGATAAGTGATATCCATCGGGTGAGTGGTAAAGCTATCCGACGGATAACTGCTGTTAAGCTTATCCGTCGGGATATAATCACTACTCGACAGATGAGAAATATCCATCGAGAGAGTATAAATGAATGAGGTGGGAAGAGAAACTATTGTTGACTCTGTGTTGATTGAGGTTATTTGAGGCACAGATGTCACAATAGTAACTGAAAAAATTGGCAAGTGAGCCAACAAATCATCTAAATGATGATGCTCATTTGCACTAGATTTTGGCTTCCCCAATAGAGTTAAAGAAGGGGAATCAGGAATTGAAGTGTTTATCATATCCACTTCCAGTGAGTTAGTTGGTGAGTATGGTGTTTCAATGGCTTCTATTATAAGAGATTTTGGCTGTGACTCCACATTTATTGGAGCTATATCAATCTGAATTTGAGAAGGTGCAGGGATTGTGTCTTTAGCCCCAGTTTGCACTGTGTGTATGCCCTGTGCATCCCCAGTTGTTTTGGATTTCTTCTTTCTAGTGTAAGTTTGGGGTGAGCTTGTGTCCCTAACCCTTTTGGCCTGTGCTCTTGGATGAGAGCTTTGTTCAATAGCCACATCCTTTTGGGAGGATGCAGTTAGAAGTGAGCTTTTGCCCTTTTTAAGCACTGCAGTTTGTTGGGAAACTGTAATGTGGCTAGGCTGGGATTCACTCAACTCTCCAACCTTATCCTTGGGGTTTCTTTGATGTTCACCCCTTCCCTCACCTATCTGACCCTCCTTCACACTCCCCTCTTTGGCTTTGGTAGATTTTTCAACTGGTACCTTTTGAGAGATACCAGAGGGGGTTTTCTTTGATTTGGATTTGGAAATTACAGTTGTTTTGGCAGCTTTGGTAGGCAACTATTTGGTCATTGTCACAGTTGTCATAGTTATGCCTGAAGTCAAAGAAATAGAGGAGATTGGAATAGTTGAGGGTATGGATGAACTTACCTCACTTACCTGAGGTGTCAACATTACAGGGAAATAGAACATTGGCACATCCCTATGGTGGTTGGCTCTGTTCAAATCTGCAATGATTCTTCTCTCTTGAACCCAACAAGCTAATTTGTTGTTTGGGTTCTCAAGTGCAATTTCTTGACAAAGATGGTTAGCCAATAGCATAAAAAATCTAGCATAATATATGTTCTTTCCCCTTTTGGCTAACTCACCTAGTTTAAAACCTAACTCATATATGACAAGGTCACTGAAATTGTAAAATTTGTCTATAACTAGCATGTATAGCATGTTAAGCATGGAAATGTTCACAGAATCAAAATTACTGATTTTTCCAGAGAAAACTTTAGTTACAACATCACACATAAAACTCCATTCCTTCCTAAGACCTAATCTCCTAATATCACTTAGCTTATTAGTAGAAAGTGCATAATGCATGGAATTAAGCATATTGATCAAATCAGTGTCAGTGTGTGGTAAAGTTA
This sequence comes from Apium graveolens, assembly GCF_009905375.1. Lineage (NCBI taxonomy): Eukaryota > Viridiplantae > Streptophyta > Magnoliopsida > Apiales > Apiaceae > Apium > Apium graveolens. The sequence continues at coordinate 227,388,561 of NC_133653.1, read as the reverse complement.
CATTATCATCAGGAATCTTAAAACATGCTTTTATCACATCACTATTGATACAGAATTCATTACCTTTGATGGTCAGAGTGATGGTTTTGTCAATAGAGTTGTAAATTGCAGAGGTCCACATCTCTTCTACAACTTCACAAAAGATTGTGGGTGATTCAAGCATGGCAAAACTTAACTTGCAGTTCTTCACGAAGTCCATCATCTTGTGATAGTCTTCCGATTGCTGAATGCCCTTGTTGACCAAAGCAGTGAAGTTGTTCTTCTCATAAATGAACTCAGTCTGAGACATAATCTTTACTACAGGTGCCATTGTTAGAGAAGGAAAGCTTGAAGAGAAAGAGGATTTTTGCTAGAGAGAGAATGAAATAAACACAGTTGAATTTGAGAATGATAAAAGAAAATGATTAGAATGAAATAAGGTTTTATACTTTGCTCAAAAACAACGGATAAAAAAATAATAAAGAGAAGTAAATTACCCAATACAAATTGCCTAAATTAGCCGTTTTAAAAATAAACTGTAAGAATTCCACTCATTATCCGTCATGTAATGCTTACAAACTGTAAG